>NC_057805.1:10140896-10440896 GCF_018294505.1 Triticum aestivum
GGGCGCCGCCGGCCGCGGGAGCTGCGGCAGGTGAGCGGGGCGCGTGGCCGGCGAGGGCGTTCGCTGGCGGCGGGCGCGGGTTGCGGTCGCAGCGGGCGGCGCCGGCAACGGCAGACGCGAGTGGGGGGAGGCGCTTGCGGGCGCGCGCGGGGAAGGCCGGAGTGACCGGGAGCGCGGCCGGAGCAGATGGTGGGGAGCTGTGCGCGCGACGAGGCGGGCTCGGTCGGAGCGTGGGGCGACAGCAGGCCAGGGCATGCGGGACGCGCGGGCGAGGTGCGCGCGTGGCCACCGGGCAGTGAGCGTGAACGGCGGCGACGGCGATGCGTAGGGGGCAGAGAGAGGAGGGCGGATGGGGCTCACCGCCATTGTAGTCGAACGGGTCGGCGAGGCTCGACTGAGCTGACGAGGGAGAGGTGAGGAGGCGAGGCAACACGGAGTGGGGCGGCGCTCGGCGAGGTGGCGCCGACGTGGTGGCGCCGGGGAAGGACAGCGGCGTCAGGGGCGCGGAGCGGCACGTGATCTGGCTCCTCTTCCCCGATCCAGATGGGGGAAGGGGAGAGAGGCGTGGGAGAGATCGAGGGGAGTGGGGGAGATCGTGCAGGGGAGTGGGGGTTGTGGGGTGGACGAGGGGATAGGGCTAGGGTTCGGTGCGGGGTGGGCCGGCTGGGCCGGCCTGGTCGGCTGAGCCGACTGGGCCAAGAGGCCCAGTGGGGGAGGGGGCCTTTTGTTTTTTTTCTTTTCTTTTTGATTGTCTTCTGTTTTTTTTGTTTGTGCTTTCTTTTATTTATTTTCCTTTACTGTTTTATTTTATTTCTTTAATAGTTATAGTTTTGTAATAAGTTAAAGCCCACACCTAAATCGGAGTTGTAAAAAGTTTTTAGCGACTAAATAAACTAGTTTAATATTTGTTTATATTTAATAACACTTATATAATTGTTTTGCTACCGTTTTATTCATCTCATTGTATTTAAACATTTTATAAAGGTGTGGTTTCTCCACCATAATTATCTGTGCAATATTTGGTTCACTCCGAACATTTTTGTTTCAATGTTTGAAAACTTTTGTTGTTTGCCATATTTCGCATTGATTTTTGAATCGGTTTTGAACTAACGAAGGATTAGAAACAGTACCGGAGGTGACGTGGCATCATTAGCAGAGTTTTACTGTAGCTTGATTATCCGGGCGTCACAATTCTCCTCCACTATAAGAAATCTCGTCCCGAGATTTAAGAGGGAAGTAAAGGGGGAAGGTTCGGGTTACGGAATTCTAGGGAGCGTTCTTGGTCTTGGTTGTTCTTCTCGAAGAGGTTGATCCATTACATTGATGTCTTCATTCTGCTGTTTCAGGTCATCATGATAAAGTTGTCGTCCTCTCTTCGGGAACTCCATCGTACTTACGACAGAGTAAGGGGGGTATTCTGGAAGAACGGACTTCTGCAGGGTTTACTATCTGGTCAATATCATCGGGGAAGGTGGCGGAAAGTATCTCTCGAACTAAACCTTAAGAAAAGCCGAGAGCAAGTAAGAAAGTACCATGAGAAGTTTCAAACGGGTAGGCAATCGTTCAAAGCCTGAAACAAAGTGTGAAAGGGGTTCAAAGCATTCGGAATAAGTATTATGTCTGATGCCAGTATAGATCAGTAGGACGATGGTCCGTGAATTACATACGAGGCCACGCGCGATGAATAAATTTGGGAACAGGGGGTGCACAAGAGAGTCAGGTTTCGATCCTGTGGAACTGTGGGTTATGGGCCCACCATGTGGGTTAAAAGTAGGAAGGGCGGTGACATCTTGCACGATCATGATAGCAAGGCATGTCAGAGGGTAGCCTGTCAGTTATATGTCAGCAACATCGTCGGTACCAAGGGCGAGGGACGAAGAGAACCATTTTCCTGCTCGTTGAAACGAGGCGGACCATTAGGCAAAGTTCTCGTCCATCGGTGGTTACCGAAATGTCACCAACAATAGTAACAGGGTCTTACTGACAGAGTTGTACACCGAGGTGTTTACATAAGCAGGAGAATATTACTGCTTAGATCATATAGACCACCAGAAAGGTTAACCCAAACAATGGAAAGGAAAATATGATTATCAGATTAAACAGAAGAATGGAAAGGAAAATGTGTTTAAACACATATTTCAAGGGTATATCCTTCCCAAGGACAAGCAGCGTATCATATCCATGACAGGATAGATATTAGAAAACCATTTAGGTAAGGGGAGAGGAAATTCATGACATAACCCATACAATGGTGTTTGGATAAGTGAACAGGAAACATTTAGCATTGGGCTTCAAATGTTCCTGTTGAAAATCGGAGTACCATAGACATGCTTCGAGATAGCATTGACATGGTCAACAGGTGAAGATCAAACTTTGGAAACAAAAGGATCCTTCAGGAACAACTTATAGAATAAGTCTTACAATTTCCTCATGGAAGAATAGCTAACCTTGCTGAAAGGAAAGCTTATAACAATAGGTCCTCCGGCCAGGTGTGTTTGGCATGTCATCACCTTACCGGGTCATAAATAGGCCAATGTTATAACTCTTGGAAATATGTTCCAACCATCATATCTGACCGAGATTCAGATTTGATTGGTGTCAGGATAACTCAGACTCAGGATGCCTGAGAAGAAAGGTGCAACACAAATTGTCGAGGTGACATTGTTTGATTCTCGGGAATTAAACCATGGAAGCGAGTTCCGGAACAAGAGTTCATCATTAAATCAAGGAGAGGATGAGGGGGTGGCTGATGGACTCAGCGACAATTCATTGAGATTTCCAAAAGATGGATTTCCACAACTATGTGAACAAGGAGATAACATTAGCTAGATCGAATGATATAATGAGGTATGCTCGAGGAAAACATACCCAATTAAACATTGGTGGAAAGCTGCACCCAAAATATGGGCTTAGGTAGCATGATCAATGTTGGAACGGTGAGTCGAAAATCAATAGTCTAAGCATGAACTATCGACCATTTGCTCCAAAGCAATAGGATTGCTAGAAGTTTTGAATTCACGCATCCTAGTTCAATTGTCGGTATTCAGGTTAGAAACAACACGGGGATCAGAAAGCAAATGGAGATGGCGAGAAGTATTACTATATTAAGAATTCTCAAGAGGTGGAGAAATTCTCACAATATCCTTGACATAAAAGATAGCAATACTCCAAGGTAGAACATAACATAAGTTGGATAACAAGGATCTCAAGGTACTACACAAAACATGAACAAGTTTGTATTGAAGGGAAAGCAAGAATGTTGCCGATGATAACACAAATCATCGAGGGGCAAGGATGGTATTTCTCATCATGAATTCAATTGATATCCTGGAGGAACTCAGAATGTTGATGATCATCATGACAAATTTTGTCGAGAGGTTTCATGGAGATGTAATCGATCGACGATGACATCAAGTCAAAGGAATGATGAAAGCGAAAGGTTATTGGAACCAGGGGTACGACACAAACTCGAAATCAAGCTTGCTGTTCAAGGCGAAATGATATGACGAGGAAAATCGACGTAAGCTTAGCTCAGCGTCGAAGGTGGTGCTCCGGGAATAAAGACCAGGTAGCACAGTTAAAATCGGCACGATAATAACATAGCCGAGCAGGCTAGGGATGACGTGATCGAGTACGAACTCGTAAACAAAGGAGATTATTAAGAATTGTATAATCGTGATGCGGACTCGATTCAGTTATCGATGTCCTCGAGTGTTTAATAACTCGGAGCCCGTGAAAAATTGGAATCCATGAGAATATAATACTTGATGGAGAACTCATAAGAAGTTATGCAGTTCCGTGATAATCTCGAGATACCAGGGGGTAATACTCGACGACAGATCAAGGTAGAGGCTGGACTAGGGTATTGCTCTGCAGAAGGCAAGTGCTCAACTTGTATGAGAAATGGTATTTAAAGGAGAACATGGTCGGAACCACGATTGCAAAAGGCTAGATCCCAGGTATAAGATGAACTTATACCAAGGTAATAATTAATTTAAGAGAAGATTTTAATGATAAGATCTACATCGTGTCCATGGGCATGAACACAAAGTTCAAGGTCGACTCCCACTTCTGCAATGCATAATCTTTCATTCACTGCTCTATTAAAAATAATTTGAGTGCGAAGACCTACCTGGTGAATTACCAGAGGAGTATGAATCCTTGGAAAACTTTCGGGTTCACACTGAATAAGGAAGGCATAGGTTCAACCCATCAGGGCATCTTAGGAACATATACCACACACTTCGGAGTAAATATTACAAGCTCGAAAGAAGAGCATTGTTCAAAAGCAGATGATACAATTTACCAAAGGCGTTATATACCCATGGAAAGGCTCACAAGGTTATTCAATAGGAAGGACACTGTCGGATAAAATCCAACAAAGGAACCGATGGTCCACAAGGGATCTGATGTGAGCATCGGTACTCAACCAGAGGAAGAAAAATGCCAGGGATCTGATTATAGAAACAACTGGCTAACTCAAGGTTCAAATGCAAAAGAATTATGATTTCCAACTCAGGGGGTCAGAAGCAACGCTTTGATCAAGGATGGATAAGTTGAGTAGGCTTAGGGGTACAATCGATGGCAATTTGATAGGTCGAGATCCAGCTCATGTTAAAAATGAGGTCTGAGCCGGAAGGATGAATTCTAGGATCTGATTGAGGATTGCGAGCATTCGCAACATATTGAATCAATGGACATCAAAAAGATAATGACAAGGGGTGCCAATAAGATTTCGAGACTTATGGGATTAATCATAATGATAGTAAGCAAGAATTTCAAGAGCAATAGGCTCCTGAGGATTTTCGGAAGATCGAATGTTATTCTGAACACTTTCGTGATATACTTGAATCAACTGGGGATGAGCGGATACTCGGTAAGTGCGAGGATTAACCGTAGGGGTATTCAGGTGGCAAAGAACAGCAAGGTAGTAAGCTCAAAGGATTTTCGGAACAACAGAGAGAATTTCGGGGTATCTTGTAATAACAAGATCAACTGGGAAACAATCTATGAATGGCGAGTATACGTGGTTATCCATAGGAGTTTTATCGATGAAAGGGAATTGCAAAAGCGATGAACACAAGTTCTCGGGTTATCAGCGGAGAGTATCTTCAGGGTCTTCACGTGCAGCAGACGATCATCAGTAATACGGGGCTCTCCGGGTGAAAGTGATAACGAGATCCTAATGTTAGATTTAACAAAATTCATTTAACCCGAATAGAAGAGATGTCAGAGTCCCAGAGTATAGGTTGAGGAATAAAAGATCCTACTACCACCCAATGGCGACGTGGGCCCGTAAGCCACACAGCCATGTTAGTAAAAGTTTTTCAACGACTAGACTCGACTTCGGCCAAGGAGTTGGAAAGGGGGATTCCTACAGGCAGTCGGCTCTGATACCAACTTGTGATGCCCCTGATTTGACCGTACACTAATCATGCACGCAAATGTGTACGATCACGATCAGGGACTCACGGGAAGATATCACAACACAACTCTACAACATAAATAAGTCATACAAGCATTATAATACAAGCCAGGGGCCTCGAGGGCTCGAATACAAGTGCTCGATCATAGACGAGTCAGCGGAAGCAACAATATCTGAGTACAGACATAAGTTAAACAAGTTTGCCTTAAGAAGGCTAGCACAAACGTAGCAACGATCGAAAAGGCAAGGCCTCCTGCCTGGGACCTCCTAACTACTCCTGGTCGTCGTCAGCGGCCTGCACGTAGTAGTAGGCACCTCCAGTGTCGTGGGTGTCGTCGTCGACGGTGGCGTCTGGCTCCTGGACTCCAACATCTGGTCGCGACAACCAGATAGAAAGGAACAAGGGGGAAAAGAGGGAGAGAAGCAACTGTGAGTACTCATCCAAAGTACTCGCAAGCAAGGAGCTATACTACATATGCATGGGTATATGTGTAAAGGGGCATATCAGTGGACTGAACTGCAGAATGCCAGAATAAGAGGGAGATAGCTAGTCCTGTCGAAGACTACGCTTCTGGACATCTCCATCTTGCAGCATGTAGAAGAGAGTAGATTGAAGTCCTCCAAGTAGCATCGCATAGCATAATCCTACCAGGCGATCCCCTCCTCGTCACCGTGTTAGAGAGCGACCACCGGGTTATATCTGGCACTTGGAAGGGTGTATTTTATTCAGTATCCAGTTCTAGTTGTCATAAGCTCAAGGTACAACTCCGGGTCGTCCTTTTACCGAGGGACACGGCTATTCGAATAGATAAACTTCCCTGCAGGGGTGCACCACATAACCCAACACGCTCGATCCCATTTGGCCGGACACACTTTTCTGGGTCATGCCCGGCCTCGTAAGATCAACACGTCGCAGCCCCACCTAAGCACAACAGAGAGGTCAGCACGCCGGTCTAAACCTATGCGCGCAGGGGTCTGGGCCCATCGCCCTATGCACACCTGCACGTTGCGTACGCGGCCGGAAGCAGACCTAGCCTAGTGGCGTTCCAGTCCAATCCGGCGCGCGCCACTCAGTCGCTGACGTCAAGAAGGCTTCGGCTGATACCACGACGTCGGGATACCCATAACTACTCCCACGTAGATGGTTAGTGCGTATAGACCAAATGGCCAGACTCAGATCAAATACCCAGAACTCGTTAAGCGTGTTGTTTATCCGCGAACGCCGACCAGGGCCAGGCCCACCTCTCTCCTAGGTGGTCTCAACCTGCCCTGTCGCTCCACCACAAAGTAACAGTCGGGGGCCGTCAGGAACCCAGGCCCACCTCTACCGGGGTGGAGCCACCTGTCCTTTCAGCCCCCTCATCAGCATCACTTGCGGGTACTCCTCAAGCCGACCCGACTTTAGCCACCACATGTGTCATGTATATAATGTATATAGTATATACCCGTGATCACCTCCCGGAGTGACCACGGCCCAGTAGTATAGCATGGCAGACGGACAAGAGTGTAGGGCCACTGATGGAACACTAGCATCCTAGACTAAGCATGTAGGATTGCAGGTAAGGGTAACAACAATAGTAGCAAGGATAGGCTATGCATCAGAATAGGATATCGGAAAGCAGTAACATGCTACACTACTCTAATGCAAGTAGTAGAGAGTAGAGTAGGCGATATCTGGTGATCAAGGGGGGGCTTGCCTGGTTGCTCAGACAAGAAGGAGGGTTCATCGGTGACGTAGTCGACCACAGGGGCATCAGCATCGTCACGGGGTCTACCGAAGAGAAGAGGGGGGAGAAACAGTAAATACATAGCAAGCAAGTGCATAACAAGACAACAGGCAGAGCTAGACGTGTTCTAACGCGGTATGAGGTGATACCGGTGAAGGGGGGAAACATCCGGGAAAGTATTCCCGATGTTTTGCGTTTTCGGACAGACGGACCGGAGGGGGAAAGTTGCGAGTTTGATAGGTTAGGGAGGTGTGGTGGACGAACGGACTGCGTATCCGGATTTGTCTCGTCGATCTGAGCAACTTTGATGTAGAAAGTTTTTCGATCCGAGCTACGGTTTAATTCCTATGATTTTCCAAAGTTTTAAAGACATTCTACAATTTAAATTTAAAACGAAAATAAGTTTACTGCATCAGCATGACGCCATCATGACATCAGCAGGGTCAACAGTCAACTCTGACCGGGTTGACTGGTCAAAGGGGCAGTGGGGCCCAATTGTCATTGTCTAGTTTAATTAAGCAGGTTTAATTGTCATGATTAATTAAGTTAAATAACTCGTTTATTAATTAATTAATATTTAATTATTTTAACTAATTTTAATTCCGTTTTCTTTTTTTTGTTAACTACTGGAGCGTGGGCCCTATCTGTCATAGGCCCAGTGGCTTAGCGGGCGCACGGGTGCGGGCGTGTGTGCACCCGAAGAGGGGCGAACCCGGGCATGGGGGAGGCCATGGCCTCGACGAGGCAGCAGAGGCACCGGCGTGGCGCGTGGCCAGGGGGCGCGGCCGGCCGCGGGAGCTGCGGCAGGTGAGCGGGGCGCGTGGCCGGCGAGGGCGTTCGCCGGCGGCGGGCGCGGGTTGGGGTCGCAGCGGGCGGCGCCGGCAACGGCAGACGCGAGTGGGGGGAGGCGCTTGCGGGCGCGCGCGGGGAAGGCCAGAGTGACCGGGAGCGCGGCCGGAGCAGATGGTGGGGAGCTGTGCGCGCGACGAGGCGGGCTCGGTCGGAGCGTGGGGCGGCAGCAGGCCAGGGCATGCGGGACGCGCGGGCGAGGTGCGTGCGTGGCCACCGGGCAGTGAGCGTGAACGGCGGCGACGGCGATGCGTAGGGGGCAGAGAGAGGAGGGCGGATGGGGCTCACCCCCATTGTAGTCGAACGGGTCGGCGAGGCTCGACTGAGCTGACGAGGGAGAGGTGAGGAGGCGAGGCAACACGGAGTGGGGCGGCGCTCGGCGAGGTGGCGCCGACGTGGTGGCGCCGGGGAAGGACAGCGGCGTCAGGGGCGCGAAGCGGCACGTGATCTGGCTCCTCTTCCCCGATCCAGATGGGGGAAGGGGA
This sequence comes from Triticum aestivum, assembly GCF_018294505.1. Taxonomy (NCBI): domain Eukaryota; kingdom Viridiplantae; phylum Streptophyta; class Magnoliopsida; order Poales; family Poaceae; genus Triticum; species Triticum aestivum. The sequence goes on from NC_057805.1 coordinate 10,149,383, forward strand.
GAGAGGCGTGGGAGAGATCGAGGGGAGTGGGGGAGGTCGTGCAGGGGAGTGGGGGTTGTGGGGTGGACGAGGGGATAGGGCTAGGGTTCGGTGCGGGGTGGGCCAGCTGGGCCGGCCTGGTCGGCTGAGCCGACTGGGCCAAGAGGCCCAGTGGGGGAGGGGGCCTTTTGTTTTTTTTCTTTTCTTTTTGATTGTCTTCTGTTTTTTTTTGTTTGTGCTTTCTTTTATTTATTTTCCTTTACTGTTTTATTTTATTTCTTTAATAGTTATAGTTTTATAATAAGTTAAAGCCCACACCTAAATCGGAGTTGTAAAAAGTTTTTAGCGACTAAATAAACTAGTTTAATATTTGTTTATATTTAATAACACTTATATAATTGTTTTTGCTACCGTTTTATTCATCTCATAGTATTTAAACATTTTATAAAGGTGTGGTTTCTCCACCATAATTATCTGTGCAATATTTGGTTCACTCCGAACATTTTTGTTTCAATGTTTGAAAACTTTTGTTGTTTGCCATATTTCGCATTGATTTTTGAATCGGTTTTGAACTAACGAAGGATTAGAAACAGTACCGGAGGTGACGTGGCATCATTAGCAGAGTTTTACTGTAGCTTGATTATCCGAGCGTCACACACATAGTAGGTGACTATTGACTTGCAAGATAGGATCAAGAACTCACATATATTCATGAAAATAATAGGTTCAGATCTGAAATCATGGCACTCGGGCCCTAGTGATAAGCATTAAGCATTGCAAATTCATAGCAACATCAATCTTAGAACATAGTGGATACTAGGGATAAAACCCTAACAAAACTAACTCGATTACATGGTAAATCTCATCCAACCCATCACCGTCCAGCAAGCCTACGATGGGATTACTCACGCATGGCGGTGAGCATCATGAAATTGGTGATGGAGGATGGTTGATGATGACGATGGTGACGGATTCCCCTCTCCGGAGCCCCGAACGGACTCCAGATCAGCCCTCCCGAGGAAGATTAGGGCTTGGCAGTGGCTCCGTATTGTAAAACGCGATGAATCCGTCTCTCTGATTTTTTCCTCCCTGAACGTGAATATATGGAGTTGGAGTCGAGGTCGGTGGAGTCTCAGGGGGCCGACGAGGCAGGGGGCGCCCCCCCCGGGGGGGGGGGGGGGCTGCACCCTCGTGGACAGGGTGTGGGCCCCCTGATGCTGATTCTTTCGCCAGTATTTTTTATTATTTCCAAAGCGTGTCTCCATGGATTTTCAGGTCATTCCGAGATCTTTTATTTCTGCACAAAAGTAACACCATGGCAATTCTGCTGAAAACAGCGTGAGTCCGGGTTAGTTCCATTCAAATCATGCAAGTTAGAGTCCAAAACAAGGGCAAAAGTGTTTGGAAAAGTAGATACATTGGAGACGTATTAATACTTAACTACTAGGTACAATGCATAAAATTGAAAACAAAGAATACTAAAACTAATAATCCCTCCCGGGTCCAGTACTCCGGCAGCCCCTCGCCAGCAGCTCCCTGGTGCGCGGCATCTTCCCAGTGCAGAGGCAGTACTCCACCTCCTCCGCCTCACAGCGCTTGCCGTATGATACGTCTCCAATGTATCTATAATTTTCGATTGTTCATGCTATTATATTATCCATCTTGGATGTTTTATATGCATTTATATGATTTTTTGAGCTAACCTATTAACCTAGAGCCCAGTGCCAGTTTCTGTTTTTTTTTGAGTTTTACAGAAAAGGAATACCAAACGGAGTCCAATTGACGTGCCAATTTTTGATGATTTTTTGAGGACCAAAAGAAGCCCCGGAGTAAAGGAGTTGGGCCAGAAGAGTCCCGAGCCATCCACGAGGGTGTAGGGCGCGCCCTAACCCCCTAGGCGCGCCCCCTGCCTCGTGGATGACTCGGAGACCCCCCTGATGTGAGACCGACGCCAAAAATTCCTATAAATACAGAAACCCCCGAAGAGAAACCTAGATCGGGAGTTCCACCGCCGGAAACCTCCAGAGCCATGAAAAACCAATCGGGACCTATTCCGGCACCCTTCCGGATGGGGCATCCATCACCGGTGGCCATCTTCATCATCCCGGCGCTCTCCATGACGAGGGGGGAGTAGTTCACCCTCGGGGCTGAGGGTATGTACTAGTAGCTATGTGTTTGATCTCTTTCTCTCTCGTGTTCTTGATATGGCACGATCTTGATGTACCGCGAGCTTTGCTATTATAGTTGGATCTTATGATGTTTCTCCCCCTCTACTCTCTTGTAATGGATTGAGTTTTCCCTTTGAAGTTATCTTATCGGATTGATTCTTTAAGGATTTGAGAACACTTGATGTATGTCTTGCATGTGATAATGGGATATTCACGTGATCTACTTGATGTATGTTTTGGTGATCAACTTGAGGGTTCAATGACCTTGTGAACTTATGCATAGGGGTTGGCACACGTTTTGGTCTTGACTCTCCGGTAGAAACTTTGGGGCACTCTTTGAAGTTCTTTGTGTTGGTTGAATAGAAGAATCTGAGATTGTGTGATGCATATCGTATAATCATACCCACGGATACTTGAGGTGACATTGGAGTATCTAGGTGACATTAGGGTTTTGGTTGATTTGTGTCTTAAGGTGTTATTCTAGTACGAACTCTAGGATAGATCGAACAAAAACAATAGCTTCGTGTTATTTTACTACGGACTCTTGAATAGATTGATAAGAAAGGATAACTTTGAGGTGGTTTCGTACCCTACAATCATCTCTTCGTTTGTTCGCCACTATTAGTGACTTTGGAGTGACTCTTTGTTGCATGTTGAGGGATAGTAATATGATCCAGTTATGTTATTTTGGTTGAGAGCACTTGCACTAGTGAAAGTATGAACCTTGGGCCTTGTTTTCTAGCATTGCAATACCGTTCACGCTCACTTTTACCACTTGCTACCTTACTGTTTTTATATTTTCAGATTACAAAAACCTATATCTACCATCCATATTGCACTTGTATCACCATCTCTTCGCCGAACTAGTGCACCTATACAATTTGCCATTGTATTGGGTGTGTTGGGGACACAAGAGACTCTTTGTTATTTGGTTGCAGGGTGGTTTGAGAGAGACCATCTTCATCCTACGCCTCCCACAGATTGATAAACCTTAGGTCATCCACTTGAGGGAAATTTGCTACTGTCCTACAAACCTCTGCACTTGGAGGCCCAACAACGTCTACAAGAAGAAGTTTGTGTAGTAGACATCAACGTACTGATCTGCCTCTTGCTGGCGGACGCGCGCGGACGATCTTTCCATTTCGTTGGGTGCCCATCGGAGCTCCTCGTCGGTGGCACGATGGAGCTTATCGGCCCACCTCCACGCAGCGACGAGGCACCCAGCGCCTATGACCTTCGTCGCGAAGTACCCGTCTTCGTACACCTCCTCAGCACGGCGATGCGCCTGCTGTCGGTGTCGAAACCGGCGGATCTCGGGTAGGGGGTCCCGAACTGTGCGTCTAAGGTCGATGGTAACAGGAGATAGGGGACACGATATTTACCCAGGTTCGGGCCCTCTCTATGGAGGTAATACCCTACTTCCTGCTTGATTGATCTTGATGAATATGAGTGTTACAAGAGTTGATCTACCACGAGATCATAGAGGCTAAACCCTAGAAGCTAGCCTATGATTATGATAATGAGTATCCGCCTATCCGGACTACGCTCTCTGGTTTATATAGTCACCGGAAAGATCTAGGGTTACATGGAGTCGGTTACATACAAAGGAATCTACACGATTGATCGCCAAGTTTGCCTTCCACGCCAAGGAGAGTCCTGCACGGACACGAGTGCGGTCTTCGGTCTTCACATCTTCACGGCCCATCAGTCCGGCCCATGGCTAACAGGCCGGACGCCCGAGAACCCATTAGTCTAGGACTCCCTCAGTAGCCCCTGAACCTGGCTTCAATGACGAGGAGTCCGGCGCGCAGATTTATCTTCGGCATTGCAAGGTGGGTTCCCTTCTTCCGAACTCCAGAATAGTCTTCGGATGTAGTAAGTATATCCGGACCTGTGTATGTAATTGCAGAGAATACCATATTTCATGATCCCAATCCGCTGACAATTGTTTGTGACATTGCGTCATGCCTGCCCGGTTATTATTCCAAACCGTTGGCTATCCCGCCGTCCCACATCTCGGGACGCGGTTTTACTGGCACGTCATGTCAAAGCAGAGATCGTGTCCCCTTATTCATGGGATTCTCATCAATGCGAGCGTGGGTAACCCAACCGTCCCCTGGGTACAACTCTTTGGAGATAGGTAAGTCTCGAGACCCAGGAGGAGATGTTCAGTATTCGGGGTCTTTATATAGGGACCCAAACTCGTCTTTTTCCTTTGCGCTTGCTTCTTCCTCAACCCCGGCCACCTCGAGTTCTAACCCTCGGGTTCCAATCACCACCAGCCCCAATCATGTCCGGATCCAGCCGTCCAAGCCGGTGGGTGGCTTCTTCTGTCACGGAGGAGGATATTGCGAGGCTCCGCGCGACGAGGTATCTGACCCCAGAGATCCTTCATCGGCTCCCTGCAGCAAGGCAGGTTGTACCTACCCCCAGATCCGGCGAGAGGGTAGTATTTGTGGCCCACTTCCTCCACGGGTTAGGGTTCGCACTTAACCCCTTCGTCCGGGGGCTCATGTTTTACTATGGGCTAGATTTTCACGATCTGGCCCCGGACTCTATTCTTCTCATCTCGACATTTATCGTTACATGCGAAGCCTTCCTCCGGACTCCTCCGCACTTTGGTTTGTGGCTCAAGACCTTTGACGTAAGGCCGCAGGTGACAGAGGAGGAGCAGGCAGAATGCGGCAGCGCCATTATAGGCAAGCTTGCCAGCGCGGTTTGGTTTGAAGGATCTTTCGTCGAGTCTTCCAACCTATGGCAGCAGGGGTGGTTTTATATCATCGAGCCGCGTGGCTCCAGATGGGCGGCTACGCCTGCGTTCTGACCCGGCCCTCCAATCCAGCTTGCTTCATGGATCAATAAGGGATTGGACTGGGGATCCGTCAATGAAGTGCAGACTCTGCAGAGTCGCATCCGAAGCCTTACCGAGAAGGGCATCGATCTTGTGAACGTCATTCAAGTAATGCTAGTCCGCCGGACCTTGCCATATCAGCGGCGGCCTCTCCGTATGTGGGAGTTTAATCCAGAAGGGCAGCGGACTCTTCAGCACTTCTTCGGCACCACGCACGAAGGAATGTGGAAATTATATTTTGGGGAACGAGAGCAATGGCCAGACACCACCGAAGATGTTGGCCTTGACTGCAATCATCCGGACACCGCGGTAAGTATTCACTCTCCGCACACCTTCCATTCAAGCATCCCTTGATAAGATACTAAACAATCCGTCCCTATACAGGACTGGATAAAGAAAGCGGTATTAATCTGGTGTCCGGTGCCCCTTCCCGAAGACTCTGCGACCGCACTGCTGACGAGAATGCTGACACCGACACCGTACCAGGTGTCTGCAGAGGAGGGCGAGAACAAGGAGACCAGAGGTGATCTCGGCCCTGAGGATAAATTAGATGTTGTGTTTGGGAAAACCGAAACCCTTTCGCCCGAGGGCAAAGGTGCAGAGGAAGCCCTCCATGGCAAAAAGAGGGCCGCTTCCGAAGATCGGGAGGGGAAACCTTCCAAGAGAGGAAAAACGCCATCGTCGGGCGGCTCGGGCCGGGCAAGCGATGCTGCCGTAGAACTTTATGATGAGGACAAACCTCTGGCCAAACCGTAAGTGAAGCGGGGCACTTTAAACGCACCTCATTCTTTTCCTATTAGTGAAGTGATCATCCGATATATGTACATCCTCGCAGGTTATCGCCCGGTGTTTCTCAACCGTCCTCCTCCTCGGGAGACCTCCTTCCAGAGATGATGGAGAGTGGTACGCCTTCTCCGGCTTCCTCGCCCAACAGGGCGGATGATTCTGAGGTATCCTCCCGGAGGGCTCCTCCCGATCGACAAGTAGTGCAGGGAACGAAGAAGGCATTACCCGAAGGTGGTGCCTTTGTCATTCAGGGTTCGGAAGTCAAGAATGATGGCCCCGAACTATCCGGTTTATAGCCGGAAACAATTCTGGAGGCGAGTAAGCGGATTCCTTCAAAGGAATGCCGTACTCCGGCGGCGGTGTCCGAAGACCCCGGAGCGCCGGAAATGCTGACGGACATGCTGCGACAAGCGTCTGTTTCACAAGAGCACCGTGCCTTGATGGTTACGGTGGTCGAAAAGGTTCTGTCCGCGAAGAGCGGATTGAACGAGGCCTTCACGAGCCTTCTAAGAGGTTTCGAGGTTTGTGATGTAATTTTGCCAATTGAATTTTATTGACAGAATGCACCTATTGTCTATGCAGTAGCCCCTGAGACTCGGATTGCCTGCCGAAGGAAGCGATCGGAGGATCAAAAAGATATGCTTAGGTACTAACCTTGATTTAACTTTGAATACAGGCTGCCTCCTCCCCGGCGGCTACCCGGAATACGGAAGTGGCCGAACAGCAGCAAAAGCTGGATATTGCGGGGGATGACATTGCATTGATCAACAGGCATCTTGACAACTCGCAAGGTATATATTTCAAGCATTCCTTACACCAATGTGCTTGTAATTGAGGCCTGACGCAGAAGAGAGTTTTATATGAAATGTGCATGAATGCAGATGGTGCTGCCGCCGTTGAAGCTCTTCGGGCGGAGCTAGCCTGGGCCAAGGAGCAGGCCCGGTGTAGTAATGCGGCTGCCGAAAAGGCATCGGCTGATCTTAGAGCCGAACAAGCAGCTCGGCGCCAAAATGAGGGGAAAATATCCGCACTGGCGCTTGAATTGAAGAATGCTGCCAGCCGCTGTGAATATCTTGAGAAGGAGAGTAAAGCCAAAACGGCTGAACTTGATAAGGCCTTACAAGAGGCGAGTGAAGCTCGGTCTGAATCCAGGGCTGCTCGTGAAGAGATTCGGCAGGCTAAGGAGATAGCGGCCGGTAAGCCCTTTTTGCTTCAGACTAAGTTTGGCGATCCGGACTACGCTCAGCTGAACCAAGTCTGGAGTTCTCCGGCTGAATTTTTGGACTTGCCGATGAGTTCTTCCGATGCGGCGCAGTTTTACCAAGCGCAAGAGGGGTATGCAACGGAGAAGCTTTTCTGGTCACAATTTGGCGCATCAAAGCGCACTCTGTTGCTAAATGAACAGATGTCCCAATGGGCCGAACGTCATAGAATATCCGGCGACGCCATGAAGAACGTCATAATCCAGTTGTGGCCAAATGAGCCTATTCCAAAGAGTTACTTTGGCTTGGTGCAGCGTCTTGTTGACGCAGTGCCGCGTATCGACGCTGTGAAGCAGTCGGCGTGCATTGAAGGTGCACGGATGGCTTTTGCCCGAGTCAAGACATTCTGGGGGAAGATGAAGGCCATCGATGTTGCGGCGAAGAGTCCGCCCAAGGGCAAGGACCATAAGGGGCCGGAGCATTATTTTGAAGACGTCCTGGAAGCCGCCTGCCTGATAGAGGGTCAATGCTCAAAGAACATAATGTTCAAGTGAGGTGTATTAGAGTTGTAAAAGACAACTTTTTAATTGATATATTTTTATATTTTGCTCAAAAGCTTGTGCTCCTCCTGTGCGGCCGTTTTAATACAATCTGAAAGTTTTCCAGTCGTCGGCTTCAGCCCCCTCGTAGGAAGTACGGGGGTGTTTGGAAAAAGCATGTAATCACTCTTGGTCCAACGTCTTGGTCATAAAGGAGGTGACAATGCGGCGAACCAGGCAATCGGACTATAGGGCGTTAACACTTTCACTGAGCCATAGGAGTTTTATAGTTGGGGCTACGACATAGCCCCTGGTATGTGTACAACTTATTCCGATGTGATGCGTTACATATATGACCGAAAAAGGAGGTCCTTCGTGTTACACGGAGGAATCGCGACAGATTCCGATAAATCATCGAGTGGTTGACCAGCTCGTGCAGCATCATGACAGTCGGTTTTCGGCTTTCTCTACTGAGGTGCTTGACCAAATGAACCGGAAGCACAATCGCAGTAGTTCTCCCTTTACTACCCTAGCCGATGGAGCGGAACGTAGGGTAGCAAGCATAGGAGCCGGGCAACCCAACCATTGACCCAAGACATGATTCAGAGCTGATGCATATAAGGCCAAAACTCGTGACGCCGAGGTACGCTATAAAGCTATTCGAACTTTGCTGGCAACTCATTTGTTCCCATACCGAGCCCCTGGCAGGTGATGCCGAGGTGCATCTGTAAAGCGGCCGTTAAGGCCGTACTCATTGTTGAGAGAGTATGGAAGATTAGTTCGGATAAAGTTTTACTGGGAGCGGAGCAATGCGCCAATGATAAATTCATATATATATATATATATATATATATATATATATATATATATATATAAATATATATATATATAAATATAAATCCACAAACCCGGCTATTTGACATGCTCGGGGTCGGGAACGGAGGAAAAAAGGCATAATACAGGCTAAAAAATAAAGAGTGTGGTCTACAAAAAGTTATTTTGGACCTCCTATCGCACGTCTGCGCCGCTCGTCCTCGGGGGGGGGGGGAATCCTTAACGGAAGTAGCCCCTTAGGTGAGTGTACGGATCCGAACTCTGATGGAGTCCGTTGTAGATGCTGTCCATTTCGTCACCTCTTTCTTAAGAGATAATAAAGAAAGAAAAACAAAAAACAGATAAAAAACGTTACGGGAATGCTTGTAGGGTTGTCCGTATTGTGCTTCCGTCGACGCCCATGGAATCTTGAGTGCGTAGTGATGTACGCGCGGTGTAAATCTTGCCGGTATAAGAGGTGGGTGGCGGAAGCCGAACTGCTATTTCTGTTCCGGGAGTGGTCGAACTTCGGAGGAAACTGTTTCTGGTCCCTGGTATTCTGCTGGTGAGCCGTTCCGTCGTCTTTATCGCCTGGCGGCCTCCTCCCCTTGTGTTCGGCATTGAGCTTGCCTGCCTGCTTGAAGACCCAACAGTTTCTGTTGGTATGATTAGCTGACTTATCAGGACGGCCGTGAATGTGGCAAGGTCGGTCCAATATCCTGTCAAGGGTGGATCGTCCATCTTGGTTTGCCTTCAGTGGCTTCTCCCGTTGACCGGGCTTTGGATTGTTAAATCCGGTGTTGACCGCTGTGTCGCGTGATCTTTCATTGTTATTGCGACTGTTGTGTTCGGTTCGCCGTGGCTTGCCGTTGCCGTCTCGGATTTCGGAAGTGCCCGGGTCGCTGGCATTATTGCTTTTACGAGCGAGCCAGTTGTCTTCTCTCGCGCAAAAGCGAGTTATTAGAGCGGTAAGGGCTGTCATGGATTTGGGTGCTTCCTGGCCGAGGTGACGTGCTAGCCATTCATCCCGGACACTATGTTTGAAGGCCGCGAGGGCTTCCGCGTCTGGGCAGTCGACAATTTGGTTCTTTTGGACTAAAAACCTAGTCTAGAGCTCCCTGGCTGACTCGCCGGGCTGCTGGACGATATGACTTAAGTCATCGGCATCTAGTGGCCGGACATAGCGTCTTCGAAATCTTCCCAGCTGCCAATAGAATTTCTGGCAAACTGTTTAACCAGTACCGCGCTGGCCCTTTGAGCTTGAGAGGTAGGTATTTGACGGCGTGAAGGTCGTCTCCTCGAGCCATGTGAATATGGAGAAGGAAATCCTCAATCCATATCGCGGGATCTGTTGTTCCATCGTATGATTCAATGTTAATGGGTTTGAACCCGTTTGGAAATTCATGCTCCATTACCTCGTCGGTGAAGTAGAGAGGGTGTGCGGCTCCTCTATGTTGGGCCACACTATGGAGCACCTCTGGTGGATTCCGTTTGTGGTTTTCGGACGGGGCGTGGTCGGGTCTATGGCGTCCGAATAGGTAACCATCATCGCCGGTCGGGGCATGTCCCCGCGATCTGTACATCGATCTTGTGTGTCCTGCTCTGCCCTCCAGGTTTTGTTGGATGTCGCGAGTGTGCCCCCGAGCTGTTTTGTTCCTGCCTTGACGGCCGAATGGGGTGGTATGGTGTTCTACTTGGGCTGCTGCTTGATCCGGACCGAACTGTGGTCGGCCTGCCGCATTGTGCGATGGTGGTGCGGGCTCCAGCGCCTCGCCGTCAGATTGAGGGAGCCACCTACACTTGGGGTGGCTTTTGTATGGGCCGCTAAGGCCGTATTCTTCGGCGGCCAGGACCTCGGTCCATCTATGATTGAGCAAATCTTGGCTCGCTTGAAGCCGCGGCTGCTTCTTTCTTAGGCTCCTTGCAGTGGCTATTAGCCGGCGTTTGAAGCGCTCCTGCTTGAGAGGTTCCTTAGGCACGATGAAATCCTCGTTGCCGAGGCTCTCCTCTTCCTCGGAGAGTGGGAGATAATTACTATCCTCCGAGTCTCCATATATGGCCTGTTCATCAGGGCTATCTTGCCCGCTTTCCTGTTCCTCCTGTTCGGACCCTACCTCAAAAGGGTCTTCAATGTCCGAGGTGTTATCTTCTCCGGTGTTAGTATTGTTTTCTTTTGGGCGACGCGACTTGGAGCGGTGCTGGGGGCGCCGGTGTTCGGACTGTGTACCAGGAGGTTTATCCTCAACTAGATCTTCCTTGTCATTGTCAGGAGCATCGTTGGGTGTGTCTACCATACACACGTCATACCAGGAAGTGGCCGTCCCGCGTCTAGTGGATAGCGAGTTCTGGCCTTGCCCCTCATCGTCGTCCATACCGTCGATGTCTTCAGAGTCGGGGTCAAGCGTGTTGGTTGGGTCTTCGACAGTGGCTATGAAGTGGGTGGCGGGTGGGAAGCAAAATTCTCCTTCATCCGCCGCAAGTTCGAACCGGACATAGTTCGGCGGCGAGTCACCTGCCAGGGATAGGCTTTTTAGTGAGTTTAGTACGTCGTCCATGGGAGAATGTTGGAAGACGTCTGTGGCGCTGAACTTGAAGATCGATAACCGATCGAGTTCGGTATCTACGGACTCGCAGGGTGCAGAGCTTGTCGCCAGAGGCAAGTCCGGGGTTCCGTTGATGCGGATATCATGTGAAGTAGAATCTGTGTGCGGCTCCAACGCCGCAGAATCGGTAGCCTTCATGGTGGGGTTGAGCTTCCCATCTTCGGATGACTCGATCTGCTCCAGATCTAAGGCCAGAGTTGTTACAGGAGCTATCTCCTGGATGCGGCCCGATGGCAGGTTTAAGCCATGCTTATCGGGGCAAAGGGGAACGGTTCCCGCGGTCTCAAATCCGTTGAAGATCAAGTCTCCATGGATGTCCGCGACATAGTTCAAGCTTCCAAACCTGACCTGATGGCCAGGGGCATAGCTATCGATTTGCTCCAGATGGCCAAGCGAGTTGGCCCGCAGTACGAAGCCGCAGAATACGAAGATCTGTCCGGGGAGGAAGGTTTCTCCCTGGACAACGTCATTATAGACGATCAAAGGGGCCATCGAGCCCTTTGCCGACGGCACAGTGGAACTCTCAATGAAAGCACCAATGTCGGTGTCGAAACCGGCGGATCTTGGGTAGGGGATCCCGAACTGTGCGTCTAAGGTCGATGGTAACAGGAGACAGGGGACACGATGTTTACCCAGGTTCGGGCCCTCTCTATGGAGGTAATACCCTACTTCCTTCTTGATTGATCTTGATGAATATGAGTGTTACAAGAGTTGATCTACCACGAGATCGTAGAGGCTAAACCCTAGAAGCTAGCCTATGATTATGATAATGAGTATCCGCCTATCCGGACTACGCTCTCCGATTTATATAGACACCAGAGAGATCTAGGGTTACATGGAGTCGGTTACATACAAAGGAATCTACACGATTGATCGCCAAGCTTGCCTTCCACGTCAAGGAGAGTCCTGTCTGGACACGAGTGCGGTCTTCGGTCTTCACATCTTCACAGCCCATCAGTCCGGCCCATGGCTAATAGGGCGGACGCCCGAGGACCCCTTAGTCCAGGACTCCCTCACCCACCCCCAAAGCTCCGTCGCCTCCTTTTTCCAGGCGGCATCACGGGCTTCACAGGCCGCCTGGTACCTGGCTTCCTCCTCCGCCACCTCCTTCTTGAACGCCACTTGCCTGGCTTTCTCAGCCGGCGGTAGCGACTTCCACAGACAAAGATTGTACTGGCCCCAAAACTAATCCAAAGTTGGGGGGTCTGGCGCTACCTCGTCAGGCGGCGTGTAGGGTTCCTCGTCACTGCTAATCGAGTGAGCGTCCTCGGGGGGCGGCGACTCCTCATCGGCGCGTGGGAAGACCGGCGGTGCCATGGCAGAGATTTGAGAGAGAGAGAGGGCGAGCGAGGGGAGGATGTAGATGAGAATGCAGGCGGGACGACGTGAGCAAGGTAGTATTTATTGGAGGCCGGAATCTAGATCGACGGGGACAGTACACACGCCGGTCGCCGGAATTTACGAGTACTGTAGTTTCAATTACACACGATTCCCGCTGCAAAATCCGTGTGTGAACATAATAGCTGACGGTTTCCAATACAGAACCGTGTCTGATTAATGATCCCCGGCACTGACCTACCAAACCTCGAGCCGCGAGATAGAGTGCCAATCGTGTGGGGGCCGGTTGTCTTGCTAGATCTTTACATTTTCTTTCTTGAACACCAGATATTTACATCGTCTGATGATTTTTTAACTCGCACACAAGTACACAAAAATATGATTTTTCAAACCGTTATGGTTAGGCGTTGCATGTAGATGTAGTTCAAATTTGAATTACGGTCATTAAATGGCTAGAAAATCACTTAAATGTCTTTAAAAGGTCAAATGACCCCTGAAATTTTCCAAATTTTCACATGACAGTTGTATTAGTGCACGTTAAACGTAGAAAAAAACTGAAAGCCGTAAGAGGAAGCTATCTCCCGTTCGTCATCAAAGATGCATTCTTCCCTCTCGGAACCACGAACCTTCTGGTGAGTTGCTTCGGTTTGTGAGGGGTGTGTGTCCAAACTTTCGTCAAAGAGGCCAATTTTTTTACCACATCATCTTGGTGGCATGACATTAAATCAAGCAAGGTTACATGTTTTTCTGATCAATTTTTAATTTTTTGGAATTAAAATGCCATGGCACTCCATGCATGTGCCCATGCCTTGAAACCAATATGTTTGAAAATTCCTTCTAATTTACTGCACATGGAATTAACTCGCACACAAGTACACCAAAATATGATTTTTGAAACCGTTATGGCTAGGCGTTGCATGTAGATGTAGTTCAAATTTGAATTACGACCATTAAATGTTTAGAAAATCATTTAAATGTCTTTAAAAGTACAAATGACCCCTGAAATTTTCAAAATTTTCACATGACGGTTGTATTAGTGCACGTTAAACGTAGAAAAAAATCTGAAGGCTGTAAGAGGAAGCTATCTCCCGTTCGTCATCAAAGATGCATTGTTCCCTCTCGGAACCACGAACCTTCTAGTGAGTTGCTCCGATTTGTGAGGGGTGTGTGTCCAAACTATCGTCAAACAGGCCAATTTTTTACCACATCATCTTGGTGGCATGACATTAAATCAAGCAAGGTTTCATGTTTTTCTGATCATTTTTTTAATTTTTTGGAATTAAAATGCCATGGCACTCCATGCATGTGCCCATGCCTTGAAACCAATATGTTTGAAAATTGCTTCTAATTTACTGCAAATGGAATTAACTCGCACACAACTACACAAAAATATGATTTTTCAAACTGTTTGGTTAGGCGTTGCATGTAGATGTAGTTCAAATTTGAATTACGGTCATTAAATGGTTAGAAAATCATTTAAATGTCTTTAAAAGGTCAAATAACCCCTGAAAGTTTCCAAATTTTCACATGACAGTTGTATTAGTGCACGTTAAACATAGAAAAAAATTTGAAGGCCGTAAGAGGAAGCTATCTCTCCTTCGTCATCAAACATGCATTGTTCCCTCTCGGAACCACGAACCTTCTAGTGAGTTGCTCCGGTTTGTGAGGGGTGTGTGTCCAAACTTTCGTCAAACATGCCAATTTCTTTACCACATCATCTTGGTGGCATGGCATTACATCAACCAAGGTTTCATTTGTTTCTGATTTTTTATTTTTTTGGAATTAAAATGCAATGTCACTCCATGCATACGTCTGCATGTGTCCATGTCGTGAGACAAATATGTTTGAAAATTCCTTCTAATTTACTGCACATGGAATTAACTCGCACACAAGTACACAAATATGATTTTTCAGACCGTTTTGGTTAGGCGTTGCATGTAGATGTAGTTCAAATTTGAATTACGATCATTAAATGGCTAAAAATCACTTAAATGTCTTTAAAAGGTCAAATGACCCCTCAAATTTTCCAAAATTTCACATTACAGTTGTAGTAGTGCACGTTAGACGTAGAAAAAAAATGAAGGCCGTAAGAGGAAGCTATCTCCCTTTCGTCATCAAACATGCATTTTTCCCTCTCGGAACCACGAGCCTTCTAGTGAGTTGCTCCCGTTTGTGAGGGGTGTGTGTCCAAACTTTCATCAAACATGCCAATTTTTTTACCACATCATCTTGGTGGCATGATATTACATCAACCAAGGTTTCATGTGTTTCTAATATTTTTTTATTTTTTGGAATTAAAATGCCATGTCACTCCATGCATACGTATGCATGTGTCCATGTCGTGAGACAAATATTTTTGAAAATTCCTTCTAATTTACTGCACATGGAATTAACTCGCACACAAGTACACAAATATGATTTTTCAAACTGTTTTGGTTAGCCGTTGCATGTAGATGTAGTTAAAATTTGAATTACGGTCATTAAATGGCTAGAAAATCACTTAAATGTCTTTAAAAGGGCAAATGACCCCTAGAATTTTCCAAAATTTCACATTACAGTTGTAGTAGTGTACGTTAGACATAAAAAAAATTTGAAGGCCGTAAGAGGAAGCTATCTCCCGTTCTTCATCAAACATGCATTGTTCCCTCTCAAAACCACGAGCCTTCTAGTGAGTTGCTCTGGTTTGTGAGGGGTGTGTGTCCAAACTTTTGTCAAACATGCAAATTTTTTTACCACATGATCTTGGTTTTTATTTTTTTAAATTAAAATGTGTTTCTGATTTTTTATTTTTTAAATTAAAATGCCATGTCACTCCATGCTTAATTATGTCATAGACATTAGACCAATATGTTTGAAAATTCCTTCGAGTTTACTGCACATGGAATTAAATCGCACACAAGTACACAAAATATGAGTTTTCAAACCGTTATAGTTAGCTGTTGCATGTACATGTAGTTAAAATTTTAATTATGGTCATTAAATGGCTAGAAAATCACTTAAATGTCTTAAAAGGTCAAATGACCCCTGAAATTTTCCAAAATTTGACATGACAGTTGTATTAGTACTATAAAATTTATCGTTCGTTTAAAACACCATCCGTTGCCACTTTACTCCAAATTCGTCTTTTATAGCTAATAAAAAATATCTACAACATCACACACAGTTGTTTTCTAGGAACTATTTGTGATGAAAATATCTGGGTCTATTTAAGTCTCCCTCCTTAAGCTTCGCCAGCTCGTCTGCTCCAGTGCCGTCAACCCCTGAATCCACGAATCCCGATCCCCATTCCCGCACCCACTTCTTGCAAAGATGACACCGTGGAAACGCTTCGTGAAGGCCCGTACGATGGCCGTGTCCCCCCCCCCCCCCCCGAGCGCGGCCGCCTGCGCCGAGAGCGCGGCCGCCTACGTCGAGAGTGCCGCCGCATCCGCATTGAGCGCGGCCACTTCCACTGAGAGGGCGTCTGCAACAGCCGATAGGGCAGCAGCAGTAGCCGAGACGGCTGCAATTGCTGCTGTGACGGCGGCTGCAAACGCCGAGAGCGCTCGAGCTGCCGTCCGTGCCGCCGATGTCGCCCCGGCCCGGGTCGAGGCCATCCACGCCAAGATCGAGGATGCACACGCCAAGATATTCCAGGCCACCTCGGAGTCCAGCATGCAACCCATGTCTGAAAAGGTGGCGGTGGCCATGGAGCACCTGCTTCCTCATGAGGTCGCCGAGCGGGAGCTGGAGATGCAGGAGGCGGCGGAGATCGAGTAGCGCTGGGTGGAGGAGTTGCGCGTGGCCGAGGTCGAGGTAGAGAAGAGTCTGTCCATCGAGGAATCTGCGGTGGAGTACCAACGCGAGCTCTGGCGCAGCCACTACTACGAGTACTACAACCTTGAGGGCGGCGCCGAGGATGAGGACGAGGACGTGGTCGACTTCAGCAGGGGGGACGCTGAGTCCACCAATGGCGGCAGGACAAGTGATCGACGTCTCATCTCACACCGGCGATGCATAGGCCGGCGCGGCGGCGGATTTGTTAAAATTATGCGTACTTAGGCTTTGTTTTTAATGCTGGTCTTTTGTAAGACCAATGTTTAGGTCAACTGGCTCTATTTAATTACTAAAATTGCTTGATTCAGTAAGTGTGGTCTGTCTGCTGTACGCTCTTTTGTGTGCCCAAATTAGCAAGCGATGTTAAATTATGCAATGACGTACCCGGGGAAATTTCCACCAAAATTTGAATTATCAAACTCATCCCATGCGCGCAAAGCAGAAGAATCATTTGCGATGCACACAATCGTTCAAAGTAAATGGTCCGGCGGCACCGCGCGCAAAGTTTCCCTCCACATTTCCAAAATTTTGGCCTACCGCCAAAATATCTACCCCCGCCCCCTTCCCCCCTTCCACACCCCCTTTTCTCCCCGACCACAAGTCACATTTCCCCTGTTTCCTCCTTCTTTCCTTCCTCGCTAAGCTATAGCCGCTTCCTCGCTCTCGCCGTCTCGCATCCTACGGCCGGGGTCGCCATGCTCTTCTTCAAAGACCTCTCCAGCGGTTCCTCCTCCGGCGACGACTCCTTCACCACCCGGGTATGCCTCTCTTCTCTCTCTCGGGCTATGATTTGGAATGAAAGATTTTTACCCGGTGGTCGATTTGAGTCATTTCTTCCTCTTGTAGCTCCCTAGGACCATCAGTGGCAACGAATGGAGCGGGGTGGCTGAAGATCTATCTGCTCGTTGTCACCATCAATCTCCATGCATGAAGCTAGTTGCGTTTGAATCTATGGACATTGGGAGGAAGTTTTTGGCATGTGCAGAGAAGGTTAGACCCTCTTTCGTTGTTACAAATCATTTGTTAGATGTGATTCAAACACTGTCACGGTCCCAACCCATTCATACCACACCTTCAACCAAACGCATCCTAAGACAGTGTCACAGTTTGTACCTAGTATCTTAAATTGTTGCCATCTCATCAGTGGTGCCATTAGAAAATTATTTGGCACAACTTCAGCAGTTTGTGCAGCCAACTTTGGTCCACACATCCGAGCAGCCAAGCAGTAAAATACAAAATCTTTATGGCACGAAGGAACTGGGCATCGGAGCAACGACGTGCTCCAGAGTCCGCGTCCCTGATTTTTTCCGCTGCATCGGCTCGCCAGTGCAGGGCACCGGTGCGAGATGTAGCAACAGTTGTCTTTACCCCAGTTTTGGCATACATAGTGGACGGCCTTAGTGCTATTAGTTCTATGTTACTAAATTTATGCATGTACACACCTGTTAGTATCAATTTGCTGTCATCCAAACACTATCGCTATGCTATTGCAGGTATATTTACCTTCCTCATAAAATGTTCAATTTGTTATTTATTGTACATGAGTAAGAACTTGTAGCGTCGTTGTAGTTAATTATAGCTTCTGATATTCCAGAATTTGGTTGTTGTCTCCGTACTAATTAATTCATTTGCACATTGATCTTTTTGAGAAGATATGTCATAACTAACATGTTTCTTCAGTTTTTCAAAATAAGCATTGGTGATTTTCTATGTTGCTATAAACCCATTTCCCCTACAATTGTTACTGATCTAGTTTTAAATATTATAGGATGAACGGAAGTGTTCTTACTTGGAGTGGGTTGATCAAGAGTGGCCACAGTCTTTGAAGATGTGCCTAGCGAAGCTCTGGAGCATCTATGAGGAAGAGAACATGCGTAGGCTTAGAGAAACTGTTGTCAATGCTGAAGAATATTTGAAGATGCGGGATAAAAAGTTGAAGGTGGAGAATGAGCTCAGATTTTTTAAATCAGACTTTGCTAAGATGGTGTTGGCGAAGGAGGAGGCACTTTCCCAGTTGGCCCATGCAAAACAGGTTCTTACTGAACTGAAAGCAGAGGTGGATAAGACGAGCCTGGATGATCCCGATTAGGGAAATGAATATATTGTTCTTATGAACTTGAACTAGCTATATGTTGTACTGTGCTGTTTTAATGTAGCTATCGTACTGTGATGTTATAACATATTTATGTGCCTGATATGAAATTGACAAACAACTATTCGATATGAAATGTGAATTTGCGTAATACTGGAATTATTAATTATAAACTAATAAACCTGCTAAATGTGTCATGGACCTTTGCAAACGGTTCTAGCAGTAGAAGTGCTTGCGATGGATAGCCCAATGCCACACAATTTTCTTCATCAAATCGTGTGTGATATTGTTGATAAAAGCAAACTGTTAACCAAGGCAGACCGTGTGTGATACACCTTTCACACACGAGCCTACACATAAAATTGTGTGGGATGTATGTATGAACGGAAACGTTTTCCCTGGATTGACTATGTGGGATGTATATAAGAACGGAAACGTATTCCTTGGATTGACTGTGTATGATATACCTAAGAACATAAATGTTTTTCTGGGATTCACCGTGTGGGATGTACATACCTACGGAAATGATTTTCTCGGATTACCGTGTGGGATGTACATACCTACGGAAATGATTGGGTTTCAATGCCTCGCCCGATCGCACACAGCCTCAGCCTGTGTCCCAGGAGGGCCTCTCCCCGACGATTTCTGGGTCGTGTGGGAAGGACCCCCCTATCGCCCACACTCACTTGGCGACGGTTCCAAATGCCGTCGCGGAAAGGGGATAAAAACCGTTTGTGTAGCACTGACACGCACCAGTGGCTGCCCTGCCATATTTTTCTACTACCATTTTCCATTGCCGTTCTTCTTCACCTTATTAGACTTCTCCTCATCGGACCCAGGGTCCTTAGTGTTGTCAGAGTCAGCGTATTTGATGTGAGCCGCCATAAGCTCCCCCATGTCATTGCAGTGATGTTTAAGCCGTCCTAACTTCTGCTTAAGAGGGGTGAAACGGCAATTTTTCTCCAGAATTAGAACAGTAGAGCCAGTGTTGATGCTATCCGATGAATGGATAATAGCGGACACCCGACGGACCCAGTGGTGGGCCGACTCATCTTCGCGCTGGACGCAATTGTCTAGGTTGATGATCGACAGAGGCTGTTGCACGTGTCTTTGAAATTCTGAATAAAACGCGCCTTCAATTCAGCCCAGGAATTGATAGAATTAGGGGGTAATCCTTACAAACAGGTTCGAGCCGGCCCATCCAGCATCATAGTGAAGTATTTGGCGCACATAACGTCGTTAACATCTAACATCTCCATAGCCAGCTCATAGCTCTCAATCCAAGCCTCAGGAGGTTGATCAGCTGTGTAATTGGGCACCTTTTGAGGGCCCTTGAAATCCTTAGGCAACCGGTCATTGTGAAGAGCCGGTACTAGGCATGGCACACCCACTGTCCTGGAAGTCATCCCAGCTTCTATGGACGTCGAAGGGTTCAATTGAAGTCGTTGATGAGCCGCTAAGTGAGCCGCCAGCTCCGCCTCCTGACGTGCCCTAGCCTGATCCATTAGGGCCTGAACATTGTTATTATCACGGGGCAGGACATGACCACGGGGCGGGTTACGATGCCGCTCGCTGCTGGAAACTGCTGGTGACTCAATGCGCCAGCTGTAACTTCGGCTGTGGCGTGGAGTTGAATGAATTCGCTCACGACTATATGAATAAGCCGCCTGTTGAGCTACTGCTGTCTGAAGAAGCTCCACAGCTTTCCGGGCCTCGATCACAGCGGGAGACTCGCCTTCTACCGGAAGAGCCGCCAGCCGCGAAGCCGCGACAATCATGTTATCCAGCGGGTTGGAATAATGACCCGGAGGTGTTAACACCTCCTGAGGCGGGGTTAAGTCCAAACGAGGCGGGTCTGTTACACGAGGTTGAGCCGTCGCCCTGGTCACGGGCACCTCAGCAGCCCGGGTCACACCGGGCGGATTACTTGGTCCTGCCCCGGGTGTATTGAAAAGATTCCTCGCCTCAAACTATGGAGGTAGACGACTCTGGTGCCTCCTAAGAAGAACAACATTTGATGCATTCCGATCCAAGTTTAACCCAAAAGTTTCTGCTTGAACCCGTTGTGACTCGGCCTCCAACGCGGCTCGCTCCATTGCCATCCTGGCATTCTCAACGTTAAGCTCCTCTTTAGCCTGAGCTATCTCATCCCACAGCTTCCCAACTTCCACCTTATGCTCTGCTTGAGTCGCCGGGGTTACCTCTATAGCCAACAGAGTCGCCAAAGAGTCCAAGAGCTCGGATAGCACCTGAGCCGGCGGCCGCGCAGAGCCACTCGCCCGGGCCGTCGTGGCAACCGTTGAACCGGAGGTCATAGCCGTGACAGTCAATGAATTCACCATCTATTGCGTACTGGCCATGAAGATACACTACTGCAGGATGCTGCTAACGCGACACTACGATGAGAGACCCTTCGAGAAACTGTGTGCGATGCCATAATCGCAAAAGGTGGTGTATGAAAACCGTCAGAAATGTATAAAACATTTGCGATGTCGGATGCATCAAACACGGTTCAGGTTTTAGTTGCGCGTGAGATGAAGGGCATATGGTTTAGTTCAATTATCTGTTTGCGCTGAGGAGGAACAAAAGAAACGGGCAGCTAGACGAAGGCATGTGTAATACACATCATACGGTTCACTCGGATGAACTGTTTGTGATTAGGCAACACAAAAGAAACGGGCAACCAGATGAAGGTGTGTGCGATATACAACATACGGTTCACTCAGATGAACTATTTGTGATTAGGCAACACAAAAGAAACGGTCAGCCAGATCAAGGTGTGTGCGATATACGCATGCGGTTCACTCGGCCCTTCTCGTCAGTGTGTGACCTTGATACGTCTCCAACGTATCTCTAATTTTTGACTGTTCCATGCTATTACATTATCCATCTAGAATGTTTTATATGCATTTATATGCTATTTTATATGATTTTTGGGACTAACCTATTAGCCTAGAGCCCAGTGCCAGTTTCTGTTTTTTCCTTGTTTTTGAGTTTTACAGAAAAGGAATACAAAACGGAGTCCAATTGACGTGCCATTTTTTGATGATTTTTGATGGACCAAAAGAAGCCCCCAGAGTAAAAGAGTTGGGCCAGAAGAGTCTCGAGCCATCCACGAGGGTGGAGGCTGCGCCCTACCCCCCTGGGCGCGCCCCCTGCCTCATGGATGACTTGGAGACCCCCCTGACTTGTTCCGGACGCCAAAAATTCCAATAAATACAGAAACCCCTGAAAAGAAACCTAGATCGGGAGTTCCGCCGCCGCAAACCTCCAGAGCCACAAAAAACCAATCGGGACTCTCTTCCGGCACCCTGCCGGAGGGGGGATCCATCACCGGTGGCCATCTTCATCATCCCAGCGCTCTCCATGACGAGGAGGGAGTAGTTAACCCTCGGGGCCGAGGGTATGTACCAGTAGCTATGTGTTTGATCTCTCTCTCTCGTGTTCTTGATATGTCACGATCTTGATTGTAACATCCCAAAATTCTAAATTTTGGAATGTTATATTTAATAGATAGATTTGATTGTTGCTTGATTGAGATGTGTGGAATTGAGTGAAATCTGAAACTTTTCTTTATGAAAGTTAAATGAGAGGGAATAAAAGGACTTCCCAAACCTTCATTTTTGCATTTGTAATCTCCATGAATTCAAATTCATTTCATCATAAATCCCTAGAGAGAAGATGACATGACTTCTTCCATTTAATTAAATGAAAAAGGGTTTTAAAAAGATTTGAATTTCATTCGGAAATATTTCCAATTCATAAACTTCATGCAACTCAATGATTTTCACGAGAGAAGATAAAATGACTTCTTCAAGACATATGAAATATGAGTTGGAAGTTTCAAAGAATCAAATTTAAAGTCCCTTTGAAATTTATTTTCAATTTGGAGTTAGTTGGTTTTTATACAAATTATTTTTCTCCAAAAGTAAAATATATGGAAAATAGGGTAAAATGATTCCCTACATAAAAAATTGGAGAGAAATAAATTTGAAATTATTTTGGTATTTTTAAAATGATATCTATGAGGTTTTTTGCAACAGTAGCACTCTTTGCTTTTTTTAAATTTTTGTGGACTTTATTTGACGTTAGAAAAATGTCCATGCTGTAGAAAATCTTTTTCTAAATTTTTTGATATATAATATGCCTATAGTATATTTTTAGTTTATTTGGTTTTATTTTATTTTTTCTGTAAAATTGCTTTGTTTTAAAAAAACGTTCCGCCGACTGGGCCGGCCCAGCTCCAACCGGGCTAGGCCAAAGCCCAGCAAGCCGCGCTGCTCGTCCCGAGCTCGGGACTTCGTCCCGAGCGTTGCCTCGACCGCCGCTGCCTCGACGTCCCTGCCGCCTCCGGACTCCGCGCCGCCCCCTTGCCCCTCCTGCACGCCACCGCCCCCTCCTCTTATAAATACCGGGCCCCGGCTCTCCTCCCCGCATCTCGCTCGCCACCGCCTTCGCGCCGCCGCTGCTGCAGAGCCGCGCCGCAGCCTGCCACTCGCTGCCGCTGCCCCCGCGCCGCGCCGCCTCGCCTCGCTGTTGCCGGAGCCGCCGCCCCGCCGTCTCGCCGACGCCCGCCGCTGCGGAAAACCGCGGGAGACCGCTAACGCCGTTGACCCGCCGTGGACCGGTAAAACCGCCCGGTCCGATCCGGTTTATTTTCAGTTTCCGTTTTTTTTGGTTAAAACCGGTTTTTCTTATTAACCTAGTTAATTAGAGAACGCTCTGCGTTTATCTCTTCGCAGTGAACAGATTCATTCGTTAGGTTCTGTTAGCGAGCGTTCGCTCGATAGATTTTTTCTTTTTCTTTTTAATTTTCGGCCAGGGACCCATCCGTGAATGTTTTACTTACAGATTAGTCCCTGATCTTAAAACGAACACTACTTTTTGCTCGTTATTCGGAATTAGACGAAACCAACGCCCACTTCTTTGTTATGATCCCCTCTATCCAGTAAAACAGCTTAAACATATTTTTGAAAGTTTTAAAATCTGAATTCAAACAGATTTGTATTTGAACTTCGTTTGATTGTAACTTGAGTTTTATAACTCCGTTTGAGTTGATTCTTTTTGCAAATCGAAGCTCTTGACCTAAAATTTCTGATAAGGCCAAATTCACATAATTTTGGTACTGTTAGAAAAGTTTTTATGTTGCAAGAGTTATTTGCTTGGTTCTGATGTTTTCCGAATTGTCTTCTTCGTTCTTTCCGATCTTTTGAGTGATTGCTTATGTGTGGTTACTATTGCTTGCTCACGATAGATTGAACGGAGTGTGACGAGTAGAAATGTCAGGATTTATGAGTATGAATCATCTTCATCAACAGTAGAAGGCAAGTTCACACTTTGATCATATCCCTTTCATACCCAGTTTTTATGCATTAGTTTCACCCTCAAACATTGCATGAATAGGATCTGCTAACAGTTTTTATACAGTATTGGGAAGTAGTTGATGAGGTAGGAAGCTATTGTCCTGCATTCAAACCTTGGGAGTTACTACTACGTTATGTTTATACTACTATGCTATGCTCGTAGACGTGGATTGGTTTGAGAGAATTCATGAAAGATGTGAAAGATTATTATTAACTAAGGTTTAACTTAAGGTGGCTACTTTAATACACATCTGGGTGGATTGGTAGGGGCACCCTGGGGATATAACAGTGGACTTGCCCGAACACCTGGGGATATACCAGTGTTGTCCTAGGAGATCTCGGGGAACCCGTGTGATCATCCTATGGTTCGCCACCCAGGCTCAAAGGGATCATAAGATTATTCATGCTAGAAACTTCCGTGTGCAGCCACAAGCTATTATGGTCTCTAGCATAGTTTAGGATGTTGCATGACCTCTTCCAGTGGTAGGCTAGCAGATGTAGGGGATGTAGGTTGGTACTGTTTACCCAGGGTTAGAGTTAATGCTTCTGAAAGACTGTGTCTCGGTCATCCTTTTCTCAAACACCATGTAGAGCAAGAAATCCAACGGAGGAGATCGAGTCTTGTGGGGAAAAGTGCGCAAACCTTTGCAGAGTGTACAAACTAATCATGGTTAGCCGTGTCCCCGGTTATGGACATCTTGAGTATCTGGTTCTTGAATTATCTTGTTGATCTCATCACTTTACTTAATTAATTGCTTGGGTTATAAATATTATTTTGGAGTTGAGTTGGGGATATACCTTCTCAATATTTTCAACAAACTTTGTAGTTAAATAAAATATATTCCTTTGCAGTAGGAAAAATTGGCTTTTCGCAAAAACTTGATAAACATAGAGCTTTTCCACCAACCAAATATGCATGTAGTGATAGCTATTATTCCTCATTATCCTATGGTGTGAATTTGCCAGTACATTCAATGTACTGCCCCTTTGTGGCTGCAACGTCTCATGTTGCAGGAATCTTACGACGAGTAAGTGATACGTTAGGGTTACGATTTCTACACTCAACTTTGCCGTTGGTGTTGATGGGAATCCACAACTTTGTTGTTACTTACGCTATTTGGATTGAGGTAATAGTATTTACGTTATTTTATACATGTGATTTACCTCTGTTATAAATCCTCGAGTACTGTGTGTGTCAGCATACCGATCCAGGGATGACACTTAAGCACAGAGACTTGACTGTCTGAGGTCGGGTCACTACAAGATGGTATCAGAGCACATGTTGACTGTAGGACGTGACCCCTAGAAACTGGCAAGCCCATAGGAAAGATTTTCTCTACAACTTTTTTTTTCAAAAGATCTGTTACCTCTCTTCTCTTCTGAGCATATTCAAATATTCCCTTTTAGTGAGACTATACCCCTTTCCCCTTTTTGACCACACGAAGATTCGACTGATGAGACCACTCCAAGAAGTACAAGATATCGGACAACTAAGACCACTTCGGAATGAAGAGGATTTTACCGTGCATTATGGTAATGGAATCTGCAACGGTTGAAGACTCCAAAGACTAGGAGAATTTGAAGGCTTTGAAGAATTTCCAGATTGGACCAAGGAAGGTTACCCTTATGGAACTTGTCAGACTATTGAAGCTGTCAATACCCGAGATCAAGGTGTATCGGAGAAAGACCAAAACATGGAGCATTAGAACTCAAAGTTTTGTCAAGAAACCCCATGGCAAGAGATATCAGCTATGGAATGATAGCTCATGGCAATGACAAAGGAAGAAACACGGCTATCCACAAAGTTATCACCCGCTGATGCTATGGTCACCGTGCTGAGTTAAACATGCATTTCTTCAGAATTATTGGATGGTAGAAGGCTGATGGGGCATCTGTCAGCAAAGGATGCAGTTTTAACCTTAGCTGGTGTATCGCCAGGATCTGGAGTATTACATCAAGAAGTTTAGGGTGGACCTTTAGGAAGTCATATTTGACAATGAGGCATTTCGTGAAGAACTCAGGACCCAGAAGCTGAAAGTAGCCAAGCTGGGGGAGCAAAACTGAGATTCGTCAGGAACCGAAGGACAGTAGGACCGTGGCTCATGCCAAGGATGTTGAAACCCAAAAGTTTGGAACGCAACTCCAGAACATTAAAGGACATCATGAGAGACTTCACGTCAACAGAGAGGATCTGGCAAAAGAACTTGAGAAGGACAAGCACGATCGGAAGAAGCCATCGGAGACATGAGCAAGACTTGAAGAGTTTGGCGACGTTGAAGATTTATTGACCTTTAGAAGACCAAACCCCTGTTATATACCTACGTTAGATGCGACGATTGTGAGCTGTCATTTGTTTGATGTTTTTCCGACAGCGACACAATAAAATCTATCTTTTCAAAACTATTGTTTGCATTGTGTGTATCCCTCTCTATCTCTCTTATCTCACCCCAAACCCATGGACCCTATAGAGGATGAATGGAGATAAACTCATATTTCCAGGACCGATAAGTCAATTGGAGACGGACCGATGGATTCAGAACATGGAGGAACATATGAAGAATAACACTATAGCCGGAAAGGATATGGCCCAACATGCTCTTCAGTGCTTTGAAAGAGGTGCTGCTACTTGGTGGAGGATGTACCAAACCATCAATGGATGGCAAGGAGCAACCACTTGGAAAGAATTTAAGTTGACTTTGCCAAGGTCTCAGTTTGTGTCCTAGAAATTGAAGCCTTATGGAAATGATATGAAGAAGCCTTGTGCATGCAAGCTCTGTGGAGAAATAGGACACAACCATAAATAACACAAGGATGAAAGCCCTAATTGTGAAGGAAGTCACCCAGCTGAAGAATGCCCAACTAGGCAGATCACTTGTTTCTTGTGTGAAGGGACTACCCACTACCCTGCTCAGTGTCACATTTACCCCATGGTACAAAGAACCATCCAGCAAAACAAAGAAGCAATGAAAGGAGCCCTCATGGAAATTTTAGAAGAACCTGTGATGAAGGAAGAGGTGGAGGACACACCCAAAGAAGAACCAAATAAACCTTGCACCAAGTCATGCTATTCATGTGGATAAGAAGGACACATCTCCCAGAATTGTATGAATGGGGATCTAGTAGATTTCCAGACAGAGGAAGTATAGTATGACCCACAGGAAATAGAAGCCCTGATTGGTACGGAAAAGTCCAGGAAGAGAAATAGATTAGATTCCAGGAAGGACCTGAGTCATATCACCTGTTTCAGGTGCAAGAAGTCAGGGCACTACTTCAGCGGTTGCCCAAAAAGGAAACCTCGAGATTTGTCAGAAGTAATATGTTTTCGTTGTAATGAAGCAGGGCACTTTGCCAGGGATTGTCCCAAAGAGAAGGGGACTTGTGATAAATAGTTGAGTCTGTGAGGAATATAGTAGTAGTAGTGGCAACATTTCTATCGAGGTGTTGAGTTAAGGCATGTAATGGAAAAGCAGGAGATTGTAATAATTTGAGAATTAATAAAGTTAGCATCGTTGGTACTGATATGGATTTTATGAGTTGTTACTCTATGAAGAAATATTTTTAACCATTCTCGAGGATATGAGAAATATGGTCTATGGATGGAGTTGTGCATTTTAAGGGTGGTAGTACCCTGTGAGGACACTTGACCTCTGGAAGGGATTAGGATATTCCACGGAGTAGACTTTGGACAGAATAAGTACGAGTTTTGTCTCGATATGTGGGATATCCGAAGAATATGAAGGGATGAAGTATTATTGGACGTAAAGGAGGCAGAATGTTGGTAATATGGAGCAAATGTAACTCCATGATGAGTCTGAGTAATCACGTCTTAGTTTGGTGCCAATAGAAGGAAGAGAGACAGTACAATTGGATGGATTTAAGAATGCTGAGAAGCTGGATGTTGGAATAATGAACAGTTGCCTTGATGATGAGTTCAAGGTTTACAAGTGATGAGATGGGCCACAACCCACAGGCCCTAGGACCTGCCAAGAAGCAAGCACATTCTTGCTGAAGGAAAAACCCTGTAAGAAGTTACGATTTTATCGACAGACGATTTTATAGGAGTAACACAAAACCTGAGAGTTGTGAAGGAACGATATATGTTTGTTTGGCTTGCAGAATCAATGGATTTATCCGAACTTGGTTCATCGACAAGAGAAATAATGCAATGCTTGTGAGGATGACCGAGTGTTAGAATGCGAGATTCGCTAAACCATGCACAAGGTAATGATTTGGGTGCGGGATGGATTGATCACCATACCGACTTACTCTTATTATTCGCCTCTGCTGTATGGGATGGTAAATCTGAGTGACTTACCCATAGTAGAGCGACGACGATCAAAACCTTGTTTAAACATTAGAATGGTATGACAATTTTCCATTGTATAAGGCAGCTTTTGCCAACCGTAGGTCATATAGTGAGGTTCAACCCAGACCCATTTTCCTGCAGGAGAAACCATAAAATGTTGACCACCATGAGATATCGATAGTTAGTATTGGTGCTAGACCCGTCAGCTAAGAAAACCCGATCACAGAAGAACCTTACCAAGATGAAAGGACAGAAGAATTGCGGTAAAGGTTATGCCGCTACCGGAAGAGCCAGAGAAGGAATTATACTGAAGATCTGAGAAGACCGGCCCTATCAAGAATAAGGATGGAGTATATGAGTATTGATGGGACCGTAACGATGTTTCTAAGGGTGGTAGCACCCCAGACCCCCCCCTGTGATGATTGATGGATTTTGAGAAGACCCCCAAACCTAACCTTTTTCTTTCTAGACTCTCCGAATCTCGAGGAAGAGATTCATTTTAAGGGTGGTAGGTTTGTAACATCCCAAAATTCTAAATTTTGGAATGTTGTATTTAATAGATAGATTTGATTGTTGCTTGATTGAGATGCGTGGAATTGAGTGAAATTTGAAACTTTTCTTTATGAAAGTTAAATGAGAGGGAATAAAAGGACTTTCCCAAACTTTCATTTTTGCATGTGTAATCTCCATGAACTCAAATTCATTTCAAAATAAAACCCTAGAGAGAAGATGACATGACTTCTTCCATTTAATTAAATGAAAAAGGGTTTTGAAAAGATTTGAATTTCATTCGGAAATATTTCCAATTCATAAACTTCATGCCACTCAATGATTTTCATGAGAGAAGATAAAATGACTTCTTCAGAACATATGAAATATGAGTTGGAAGTTTAAAAGAATCAAATTTAAAGTCCCTTTGAAATTTATTTTCAATTTGGAGTTAGTTGGTTTTTATTCAAATTATTTTTCTCCAAAAGTAAAATATATGGAAAATAGGGTAAAATGATTCCCTACATCAGAAAATTGGAGAGAAATAAATTTGAAATTATTTTGGTATTTTTAAAATGATTTCTATGAGGTTTTATTACAACAGTAGCACTCTTTATTTTATTTCAATTTTTGTGGATTTTATTTGATGTTAGAAAACTGTCCACGCCGTTGAAAATCTTTTTCTGAAAATTTTGATATATAATATGCCTATAGGATATTTTTAGTTTATTTGGTTTTATTTTAGTTTTTTCTGTAAAATTGTTTTGTTAAAAAAAACGTTCCACCGACTGGGCCGGCCCAGCTCCAACCGGGCCAGGCCAAAGCCCAGAGCGCCGCGCTGCTCGTCCCCGAGCTCGGGACGAAGTCCCGAGCGCTGCCGCGACTGCCGCCGCCTCGACGTCCGTGCCGCCTCCGGACTCCGCGCCGCCCCCTTGCCCCTCCCGCACGCCACCACCCCTTCCTCTTATAAATACCGGGCCCCAGCTCTCCTCCCCGCATCTTGCTCGCCGCCGCCTTCGCGCCACCGCCGCCGCTGTAGCCATCGCCACCGCTGCTGCAGAGCCGCGCCGCCGCCTGCCGCTCGCTGCCGCTACCCCCGCGCCGCGCCGGCTCGCCTCGCTGTTGCCGGAGCCGCCGCCCCGCCGTCTCGCCGACGCCCACCGCTGCGAAAAACCGCCGGAGACCGCCGCCGCCATTGACCCGCCGTGGACCGGGTAAACCGCCCGGTCCGATCCAGTTTATTTTTCAGTTTTTGTTTTTTTGGTTAAAACCAGTTTTTCTTATTAACCTAGTTAATTAGTGAACACTCTGCGTTTATCTCTTCGCAGTGAACAGATTTGTTCGTTAGGTTCTGTTAGCGAGCGTTCGCTCAATAGATTTTTCCTTTTTCTTTTTAATATTCGGCCAGGGACCCATCTGTGAATATTTTATTTATAAATTAGTCCCTAATCTTAAAACGATCACTACTTTTTGCTCGTTAGTCGGAATTAGACGAAACCAATGCCCACTTCTTCGTTATGATCCCCTCTATCTAGTAAAAGAACTTAAAAATATTTTTGAAAGTTTGAAAATTTGAATTCAAACAGATTTGTATTTGAACTTTGTTAGATCGTAACTTGAGTTTTATAACTCCGTTTGAGTTGATTCTTTTTTCAAATCGAAGCTCTTGACCTAAACTTTCTGATAAGGCCAAACTCAGATAATTTTTGTACTGTTAGAAATTGTTTTATGTTGCAAGAGTTATTTGCTTGGTTTTGATGTTTTCCGAATTGTCTTCTTCGTTCTTTCCGATCTTTTGAGTGATTGCTTATGTGTTGTTACTATCGCTTGCTCATGATAGATTAAACCGAGTGTGACGAGTAGAACTGTCAGGATTTATGAGTGCGAATCATCTTCATCAACAGTACAAGGCAAGTTCACACGTTGATCATATACCTTTCATACCCGGTTTTTATGCATTAGTTTCACCCTCAAACATTGCATGAGTAGGATCCGATAACATGTGGGTATTGGGAAGTAGTTGATGAGGTAGGAACCTATTGTCCTGCATTCAAACCTTGGGAGTTACTACTACGTTATGTTTATACTGCTACGCTATGCTCGTAGACGTGGATTGGTTGGAGAGAATTCATGAAAGATGTGAGAGATTATTGTTGACTAAGGTTTAACTTAAGGTGGCTACTTTAATTCACATCTGGGTGGATTGCTAGGGGCACCCTGGGGATATACCAGTGGATTTGCCCGGACACCTGGGGATATACCAGTGTTGTCCTAGGAGATCCCAGGGAACCCGTGTGATCATCCTATGGTTCGCCACCCAGGCTCAAAGGGATCATAAGATTATTCATGCTAGAAACTTCTGTGTGCAGCACAAGCTATTATGGGCTCTAGCATAGTTGAGTATGTTGCATGACCTCTTCCAGTGGTAGGCTAGGAGATGCAGGGGATGTAGGTTGGTACTGTCTACCCAGGGTTAGAGTTAATGCTTCTGAAAGACTGTGTCTCGGCCATCCGTTTCTCAAACACCATGTAGTGCGAGAAATCCAACGGAGGAGATCGAGTCTTGTGGGGAAAAGTGCGCAAACCTATGCAGAGTGTACAAACTAATCATGGTTAGCCGTGTCCCCGGTTATGGACATCTTGAGTATCTGGTTCTTGAATTATCATGTTGATCTCATCACTTTACTTAATTAATTTGTTGGTTATAAATATTATTTTGGGGTTGAGTTGGGGATATACCTTCTCAATACTTTCAACAAACTTTGTAGTTAAATAAAATATATTCCTGTGCAGTAGGGAAAAATTGGCTTTTCGCAAAAACTTGATAACCATAGAGCTTTTCCACCAGCCAAATATGCATGTAGTGATAGCTATTATTCCTAATTATCCTATGGTGTGAATTTGCCAGTACATTCAATGTACTGACCCTTTGTGGCTGCAATGTCTCATGTTGCAGGAATCTTACGACGAGTAAGTGATACGTTAGGGTTACAATTGCTACACTCAACTTTGCCGTAGGTGTTGATGGGAATCCAGAACTTTGTTGTTACTTCCGCTATTTGGATTGAGGTAATATTATTTACGTTATTTTATACATGTGATTGACCTCTGTTATAAATCCTCTAGTACTGTTTGTGTCAGCATACCGATCCAGGGATGACACTTAAGCACAGAGACTTGACCGCCTGAGGTCGGGTCGCTACATTGATGTACCGCGAGCTTTGCTATTATAGTTGGATCTTATGATGTTTCTCCCCCTCTACTCTCTTGTAATGGATGAGTTTTCCCTTTGAAGTTATCTTATCGGATTGAGTCTTTATGGATTTGAGAACACTTGATGTATGTCTTGCATGTGCTTATCTGTGGTGACAATGGGATATTCACGTGATCTACTTGATGTATGTTTTGGTGATCAAATTGCGGGTTCAGTGACCTTGTGAACTTATGCAAAGGGGTTGGCACACGTTTTTGTCTTGACTCTCTGGTAGAAACTTTGGGGCACTCTTTGAACTTCTTGGTGTTGGTTGAATGAATGGATATGAGATTGTGTGATGCATATCGTATAATCATACCCACGGATACTTGAGGTGACATTGGAGTATCTAGGTGACATTAGGGTTTTGGTTGATTTGTGTGTTAAGGTGTTATTCTAGTACGAACTCTAGGATAGATCAAACAGAAAGAATAGCTTCGTGTTATTTTACTACGGGCTCTTGAATAGATCGATCAGAAAGGATAACTTTGAGGTGGTTTCGTACCCTACAATAATCTCTTTGTTTGTTCTCCGCTATTAGTGACTTTGGAGTGACTCTTTGTTGCATGTTGAGGGATTGTTATATGATCTAATTATGTTATCATTGTTGAGAGAACTTGCACTAGTGAAAGTATGAACCCTAGGCCTAGATTCCTAGCATTGCACCGTTTACGCTCACTTTTCCACTTGCTACCTTGCTGTTTTTATATTTTTAGATTACGAAAACCTATATCTACCATCCATATTGCACTTGTATCACCATCTCTTCGCCGAACTAGTGCACCTATACAATTTACCATTGTATTGGGTGTGTTGGGGACACAAGAGACTCTTTGTTATTTGGTTGCAGGGTTGCTTGAGAGAGACCATCTTCATCCTACGCCTCCCACAGATTGATAAACCTTAGGTCATCCACTTGAGGGAAATTTGCTACTGTCCTACAAACCTCTGCACTTGGAGGCCCAACAATGTCTAGAAGAAGAAGGTTGTGTAGTAGACATCAAGCTCTTTTCTGGCGCCGTTTCTAGGGAGGTGAGTGCTTGAAGGTATATCTTTAGATTTTGCAATCGAATCTTTTTGTTTCTTGTTTTATCACTAGTTTAGTCTATAAAAGAAAACTACAAAAAAATGGAATTGAGGTTGCCTCATATGCTTCATCTTTTTAATATCTTTCGTGAAAATGATGGAAAGGAAAATTGTGCCAAAGTGTTAGAAGAAGAATGCATTAAACTGTTTGGCACTAAATCTTTGAATGACGAGCATGATTGCAATGTTGTTAGTATGAATTCTTTGAATATCCATGATGCTAATGATATGCAAAGCCACAAGCTTGGGGATGCTATGTTTGATGAAGATGATATTTTTAGTCCCCCAAGTTTTGATGAGAATATTTATTATAATGAAAGCATGCCTCCTATTGATGATGATTATATTGATGAAAGTGGTTTCGGAGAGGTCATGACATTATTTAGTGATGAATCCACTATTTCGGAAGAGGTTCCAATTGATTATGAGAACAAAGTTGCTATCTATGATGATTATTGTGATGACATGTATGCTATAAAGAACAATGATAAACATGATACTTGTCATCTTGATTTTAGTTTTCAATTGGATTATGCCTCACATGATAGTTATTTTGTTGAGTTTGCTCCCACTACTATTCATGAGAAGAAATTTGCTTATGTGGAGAGTAATAAAAATTCTATGCTTATGCATCATGAAAAGTGTGCTTTATGTGATAGTTATATTGTTGAATTCATTCATGATGCTACTGAAAATTATTATGAGGGAGGAGTATATGCTTGTAGGAATTGCAATTATATCAATTTTCCTCTCTATGTGTTGAAAATTTTGAAGCTATGCTTGTTTTGCTTTCCTATGATAGTTGATTCTTGTTCCCATAAGTTGTTTTCTCACAAAATCCCTATGCATAGGAAGTGTGTTAGGCTTAAATGTGCTGGTTATATTCTTCATGATGCTCTCTTTATGTTTCAAATCTTATCTTTTATGTGAGCATCATTGAAATCATCATGCCTAGCTAGAAAGGCATTAAAGAAAAGCGCTTGTTGGGAGACAACCCAATATTTACCCTTACTGTTTTTGTGTGTTCACATGATTATGCTACTATAGTAATCATGTTTTATAGATTTGGTTGCAATTAAGTGCCAAGTAAGACCTTTAGGATAGCTTACGGTGACAGTTGTGTTGATCCTGCTGAAAATCAGAAACTTTTGCGCCCAGTAAATTAGTTTTGATAATTCACACCAACGTGATTTTGATCTGATTATTTTTTATCTGGATTGGTACACAAATTTCTCAGGTTTTCCTAACTTTGTAGAATTTTGGGAGTTACAGAAGTATTCGAGAGTTACAGATTACTACAGACTGTTTGATTTTTGACAGATTCTGTTTTCTATGTGTTGCTTGCTTATTTTGATGAATCTATGAGTAGTATCGGAGGGTATGAACCATAGAGAATTTGGAATACAGTAGATATTACACCAATATGAATTTATAATGAGTTCACAACAGTACCAAAAGTGGTGATTTATTTTCTTGTACTAACGGAGCTTACGAGTTTTCTGTTGAGTTTTGTGTTGTGAAGTTTTCAGGTTTTGGGTAAAGATTTGATGGACTATGGAATAAGGGTGGCAAGAGCCTAGGCTTGGGGATGCCCAAGGCAACCCAAGGTAATATTCAAGGACAACCAAGAGCCTAAGCTTGGGGATGCCCCGGATGGCATCCCCTCTTTCGTCTTCGTTCATCGGTAACTTTACTTGGAGCTATATTTTTATTCACCACATGATATGTGTTTTGCTTGGAGCGTCATTTCATTTTATTTTGTTTTGCTTGATGTTTGAATAATATCCCAAGATCTGAAATTCTTAAATGTTAGAGAGTCTTCACATAGTTACGTAATTATTCAACTATTCATTGATCTTCACTTATATCTTTTGGAGTAGTTTGTCGTTTGCTCTAGTGCTTCACTTATATCTTTTTAGAGCACGGCGGTGGTTTTATTTTGAAGAAATAGATGAACTCTCACGCTTCACTTATATTATTTTGAGAATCTTTTTGAACAGCATGGTAATTTGCTTAGGTTATGAATTTAGTCCTAATATGATGGGCATCCAAGAGGGATATAATAAAAACTTTTATATAAAGTGCATTGAATACTATGAGAAGTTTGATTCTTTATGATTGTTTTGAGATATGAAGATGGTGATATTAGAGTCATGCTAGTGGAGTAATTGTGAATTTGAGAGATACTTGTGTTAAATTTTGTGATTCCCGTAGCATGCACGTATGGTGAACCGTTATGTGATGAAGTTGGAGCATGATTTATATATTGATTGTCTTCCTTATGAGTGGAGGTCGGGATAGCGCGATGGTTAACTCCTACCAACCCTTCCCCTAGGAGCATGCGCGTAGTACTTTGTTTCGATGACTAATAGATTTTTGCAATAAGTATGTGAGTTCTTTATGACTAATGTTGAGTCCATGGATTATACGCACTCTCACCCTTCCACCATTTTTAGCCTCTCTTGTGTCGCGCAATTGTCGCCGGTACTATACACCCACCATATACCTTCCTCAAAACATCCACCATACCTACCTATTATGGCATCTCCATAGCCATTCCGAGATATATTGCCATGCAACTTTCCACCGTTCTGTTTATTATCACACGCTTCATCATTGTCATATTGCTTTGCATGATCATATAGTTGACATCGTATTTGTGGCAAAGCCACCGTTCATAATTCTTTCATACATGTCACTCTTGATTCATTGCACATTCCGGTACACTGTCGGAGGCATTCATACAGAGTCATATTTTGCTCTAAGTATCGAGTTCTAATTCTTGAGTTGTAAGTAAATAAAAGTGTGATGATCTTTATTATTAGAGCATTGTCCGAGTGAGGAAAGGATGATGGAAACTATGATTCCCCCACAAGTCGGGATGAGACTCCAGACAAAAAATAAAATAAATATAAAAAATAAATAAAAGAGGCCAAAAAAAGAGTAGGCCAAAAAAACAAAAAAATGAGAGAAAAAGAGAGAAGGGGCAATGCTATTATCCTTTTTCCACACTTGTGCTTCAAAGTAGCACCATGATCTTCATGATAGAGAGTGTCCTATGTTGTCACTTTCATATACTAGTGGGAATCTTTCATTATAGAACTTGGCTTGTATATTCCAATGATGGGCTTCCTCAAAATGCCCTAGGTCTTCGTGAGCAAGCGAGTTGGATGCACACCCACTTAGTTTCTTTTTGAGCTTTCATACACTTATAGCTCTAGTGCATCCGTTGCATGGCAATCCCTACTCACTCACATCGATATCTATTGGTGGGCAACTCCATAGCCCGTTGATACGCCTAGTTGATGTGAGACTATCTTCTCCTTTTTGTCTTCTCCACAACCACCATTATATTCCACCTTTAGTGCTATATCCATGGCTCACGCTCATGTATTGCGTGAAGATTGAAAAAGTTTGAGAACATCAAAAGTATGAAACAATTGCTTGGCTTGTCATCGGGGTTGTGCATGATTAAATACTTTGTGTGATGAAGATAGAGCATAGCCAGACTATATGATTTTGTAGGGATAGCTTTCTTTGGCCATGTTATTTTGAGAAGACATGATTGCTTTGTTAGTATGCTTGAAGTATTATTGTTTTTATGTCAATATTAAACTTTTGTTTTGAATCTTATGGATCTAAATATTCTTGCCACAATAGAGAAGATTACATTGATAAATATGTTAAGCAGCATTCCACATTAAAAATTCTGTTTTTATCCTTTACCTACTCGATGACGAGCAGGAATTAAGCTTGGGGATGCTTGATACGTCTCCAACGTATCTATAATTTTTGACTGTTCCATGCTATTATATTATCCATCTAGGATGTTTTAGATGCATTCTTATGCTATTTTATATGATTTTTGGGACTAACCATTTAACCTAGAGCCCAGTGCCAGTTTCTGTTTTTTCCTTGTTTTTGAGTTTTACAGAAAAGGAATACCAAACGGAGTCCAATTGACGTGCCAATTTTGATGAATTTTTATGGACCAAAAGAAGCCCCCGGAGTAAAAGAGTTGGGCCAGAAGAGTCCCGAGCCATCCACGAGGGTGGAGGGCGTGCCCCCTACCTCGTGGATGACTCGGAGACCCCCCTGACTTCTTCCCGACGCCAAAAATTCCTATAAATATAGAAAACCCAGAAAAGAAACCTAGATCGGGAGTTCTGCCGTCGCAAACCTCCAGAGCCACGACAAACCAATCGGGACCCTGTTCCGGCACCCTGCCGGAGGGGGGATCCATCACCGGTGGCCATCTTCATCATCCCGGCGCTCTCCATGACGAGGAGGGAGTAGTTCACCCTCGGGGCTGAAGGAATGTACCAGTAGCTATGTGTTTGATCTCTCTCTCTCTCGTGTTCGTGATATGGCACGATCTTGGTGTACCGCGAGCTTTGCTATTATAGTTGGATCTTATGATGTTTCTCCCCCTCTACTCTCTTGTAATGGATTGAGTTTTCCCTTTGAAGTTATCTTATCGGATTGAGTCTTTAAGGATTTGAGAACACTTGATGTATGTCTTGCATGTGCTTATCTGTGGTGACAATGGGATATTCACGTGATCTACTTGATGTATGTTTTGGTGATCAACTTGCGGGTTCAGTGACCTTGTGAACTTGTGCATAGGGGTTGGCACACGTTTTCGTCTTGACTCTCCGGTAGAAACTTTGGGGCAATCTTTGAAGTTCTTTGTGTTGGTTGAATAGATGAATCTGAGATTGTGCGATGCATATCATATAATCATACCCACGAATACTTGAGGTGACATTGGAGTATCTAGGTGAAATTAGGGTTTTGGTTGATTTGTGTCTTAAGGTATTATTCTAGTACGAACTCTAGGATAGATCGAACAGAAAGAATAGCTTCGTGTTATTTTACTACGGACTCTTGAATAGATCGATCAGAAAGGATAACTTTGAGGTGGTTTCGTACCCTACAATAATCTCTTCGTTTCTTCTCCGCTGTTAGTGACTTTGGAGTGACTCTTTGTTGCATGTTGAGGGATTGTTATATGATCTAATTATGTTGTCATTGTTGAGAGAACTTGCACTAGTGAAAGTATGAACCCTAGGCATTGTTTCCTTGCATTGCAATACCGTTTATGCTCACTTTTACCACTTGCTACCTTGATGTTTTTATATTTTCAGATTACGAAAACCTATATCTACCATCCATATTTCACTTGTATCACCATCTCTTCGCCGAACTAGTGCACCTACACAATTTACCATTGTATTGGGTGTGTTGGGGACACAAGAGACTCTTTGTTATTTGGTTGCAGGGTTGCTTGAGAGAGACCATCTTCATCCTATGCCTCCCACGGATTGATAAACCTTAGGTCATCCACTTGAGGGAAATTTGCTACTGTCCTACAAACCTCTGCACTTGGAGGCCCAACAACGTCTACAAGAAGAAGGTTGTGTAGTAGACATCAAGCTCTTTTCTGGCGTCGTTGCCGGGGAGGTGAGTGCTTGAAGGTATATCTTTAGATCTTGCAATCGAATCTTTTTGTTTCTTGTTTTATCACTAGTTTAGTCTATAAAAGAAAACTACAAAAAAAATGGAATTGAGGTTGCCTCATATGCTTTATCTTTTTAATATCTTT
Organism: Triticum aestivum; assembly: GCF_018294505.1. Taxonomy (NCBI): domain Eukaryota; kingdom Viridiplantae; phylum Streptophyta; class Magnoliopsida; order Poales; family Poaceae; genus Triticum; species Triticum aestivum. Next base: position 10,187,672 of record NC_057805.1, read on the forward strand.
CATGGAAATGATGGAAAGGAAAATTGTGCCAAGGTGTTAGAAGAAGAATGCATTAAAATGTTGGGATATTTAAATTAGTGCCCCTGGTTCCTTAGTTGTGCTCACTTTTCGCCACGCTCCAAACGTTTGCTCACTTTTCCCCTCTTCCTTAGCTGAAACTCTCACAAATGCTCATAGCAGGCGTTTGCCGTCTTGATCGTCCATTGACCGTTAATTACTGACGAGTGGGGCCGAGTCTTCGTCTGACTATTGGTTGCTGACGGGTGGGACCGCAAGGTGACACGTATTGGGCAGCTTGTCTGAATCTGAAACAAATCTAGACAGGCCGCACTGCACCGCGCCGCCCCGTCCCTCCGCCGGCGTCGTGCCGCGTCCACCGCAGTTGTTTCCTCCACCCTATGCCCCTATTCAGTTCGTCGGCGACGCTGCGTCTCCGCCAGATATAGCCCACCTCCCCACCTAGGATTACATAGCGATGTTGAGTGAGGACGGCCGGAATGCAGTCGACCGTGGAGAGGATTGGGTCGAATCTGCGGCAGATAATTCATGGATTAAACCTGGGTAAGCATTGTTTCCTCTCGAATTGACGTTCTAAGTCGTATTGTAGGCCGTATTTGACTTCTGTTTGCTTGAATCGTTTGAATTTGTGCTTGATTTTACCCGGCTAACTGAAGCCTTTGTTTCCTTCAACAAAATAGGATTGATCCCGCGCTGGCTTTCCGGCTGGCGATTAGAATGGAAACTAGTGTGCTGCGTGGTACTAAACCGCATTTGATTTCATCATTTTTCTATCCCAAAGTGGTAGAAACCAGCATATCTTTCAAAGATTTGCGAGCTGAGCTCCGAAACACCTATCCCTGGAGTGATGCCGATGCTGTTGAACTGAATTACTTCAGCAGTGACGAGCAAAGATTTCTCCCACTAACTTGCGACGATCATATGCCGTTGCTTTTTGCTGGGATTGCTGGCTGCCGATTTGGTAAACTCCAAATCGATGTGCTTCAGCCACGCGCAGAACGGGCGAAGGGGAAGGGAGTTCAGACATCATCTGTCTGTGCTAATAGCCAGCACCCCGGCACTCCTTGTAGGTCGACACCAAGTAAAGCAAGTGGTTCATGGAGCCACAACATGCCTGCTGCCAATTCTGGTTCCGATTCAGCTGCTGCTTCTCGTGTACCTTCTGCAGTTGGTGTAGAAGAAGATGCAGAACCTGACGAGGCAGTGCCTACAAATGATGATGAAGACGAGATGATGTTTCCTGAACTGGTCGATGTAGCCAGTCAGCAAGCAGTGGATGACGAATATATGGAGGAGCCCATCAGCCAAGCTAGGTTTGATGACACTGACGATGAAGAGAAGGTGGAGAACATGGACAGCTTAATCGAGGATGAATACGATGGTGATGACATGCCAACAATTGAGTGGAACAGGGAAAAACCTGAGCTTAGTGTAGGTACCATTTTCCAATCAATGGTGGACTGTCGGAATGCAGTGACAACATGGTGCATTATATCTGAAAACACCTATAAGATTAAAAGGAGTGAGCCAGCAAGGTTCACAGTATTTTGTCCATATCCTAGGTGTAGGTGGAAGTTGCATGCATCTCGTATGAGAAAGAGCAAATATATTCAGGTAATCCAAGTTCAGTTAGTAATTTAGTTTCAGATCGTTGAGTAAGGTTTCTTAACTGTTTTTTACCCTTTTATTTTGTTTCAGATAAAGAAAAACCCACACAAGCACACATGTCCACCTGGAGGGGGAGGGGGGAAGGCCAAAACCAAGCTAGCAAAAACTAGGTGGGTGGCAGATGCTATATTGGATTGGCTGAGAGAAGAACCTGGACTTGGTCCAACAGCACTCCATGGGAAGCTTTTTGAGAAGTACAAGATAGAAATTCCTTACATGAGAATTTTCAATGCTAGGGAAAAGGCTCTTGACAGAATTAATGGTCAATGGAATGACAGTTTTCAGCTGCTTTACACTTTCAAAGCTGAAGTGGAGATGGCAAGTCCAGGGAGTGTTGTAGAGATTGACAAGCATACAGTTCCATTCAAAATAAAAGGGAAGTCATTTCAGAAGGAGTGCTTCAGAAGGGCTTTTGTTTGTTTCAAGGCTTGCTGGCAGGGGTTTCTAGATGGTTGCAGGCCCTATTTGGCTGTAGATGCTACACATTTGACTGGAAGATGGAGAGGACAGCTAGTAGCAGCTTCTGCAGTTGATGGACACAACTGGCTATTCCCAGTTGCATTTGGTGTGGTGGAGGCAGAGTCTGAGGAAAGTTGGGTCTGGTTTCTGCAGCAGTTGCGCAACATTATAGGCACACCCCCAGGTTTAGCTATACACACAGATGCTTGCAAGGGTTTAGAGAGTGCAGTGGAAATTGTATTCCCTGGAGTGGAGCATAGGGAATGTATGCGACACCTAGCGCATAATTTCAAAAAGAAGTTCAAAGGTAAAGTTTATGATGAGAACTTATGGCCAGCATCATACACATGCAGCAAAAGGAAGCATGAACACCATTTGAGAGTGTTGTATGCTCAAAATCCTCTTGTGAAGGAGTACATGGATGCACATCATGGTAAGGTGTGGTCAAGAAGCAAATTCAACGAAATCTGCAAAGTAGATTATGTGACCAGTAACCTTGCAGAATGCTTCAATTCAAAGTTCAAGTCAGTGAAAGGGCTCTTGTTGTGGCAAGCATTTGACAAGATGAGGCAAATGATCATGATAAAGATGGCTCTTCGCAAAAGAATTGCAGAAACACAATATGTTGGTCATCAAATGCTCCCATCACTGATTAAGGCATTGCACTTGAAGGCAAGAGGACTGAAGATGAAATGTATTCGATCTGGTACATATGAGGGAGAGGTTACCTATACTGACACTAAAAATAGGGTATGGAGGTATCCTGTGAACCTAAGTACTAGAGAATGTACTTGTAGGCAATGGCAGATCCGTGGGAAGCCATGCATACATGCCCTACATCTGATGACCGTTATCGGGGGTGCAGATGGTGAAGTTGATCAATATTGCTCTGAGTATTTCTCTGTTGCCAAATTTATGTCTGCTTATGCTGACAATGTGCCTGCACTATTGGGGAAAGATCAATGGAACATAGTAGATCCAGGGTTCAAACTCCACGCTCCTGTCATTACTAGACCACCAGGAAGACCAAGGAACCAGAGGATTAGAGCAGGTGAGGAGGGTCGTCTACCAAAGAAGCGTGCTTGCAAAAAATGTGGAGTTCTGGGGCATATTGCTAGGCTTTGTACCAATGCAGTGGATGCATCATTTGGAGAGGAGGAAAGATGGACAGCAGCCAATGCTGAGGAGAATGCAGCAGCAATGGAGACTGAAGATGCAGTGGAGAATGCAGCAGCAAATGAAGCAGTGGAGAATGCAGCAGCAAATGAAGCATCTTGGTATGTGTTTGCACCCTTTGTAGAATGCAGCTACCCTTTTGTTTGCATTTGTTGTCTTTTTTGCCTATGGCTTATAATTTTATTTACCAGCTCTAGGGAGAAAAGGCCAAGAGATGAAGAAGCAGAAGATTTTGAAACCATGGCCTTTGATGGTTTTGAAGCTATAAGAGAGGAAGAGGAGGGGGTAATTTTTCCAACTGTGCCTTTAAAGATTATTGAACCCATAGATGACCGTCAAATGGTCGTCAAGTGCTCGGCGAGTGGAACTACTCCATCAACACCTCCACGGGGAAAACCCCAAGTAAAGCCCAAGATCAAAAGGAACAAGAGTCTGAAAGAAAAGAGCATCTCAACTAGGGAAACCAGGAGCAAGACGGTGAAGCCAGCTGCAAACACAAGGAGCAAGTCGAAAATTTGAATTAAGTTGTTGGGAAATGTTTGTGTTGTCAATTTGAGGGCGAGTCGATCGCTTAAAACTTGGTAGATTTGTATTAAGATGTTGGCATCTTAAAACTTGGTATATTTGAGCTACTGTGAAAACTTATCAGTTGTAATAATGTTGCTTCTACTTTGGTTTCTTATTTGTGTCAGAATTCAAATTTCCATCAAAATTTGAATTTAAATCAATATTTTAATTTGGGCCAAAATTTGGATTCGAGCCAAAGTTGAAGTTGAACATTGGAGGTTCATTGCTCTGTGCGGTGTATTTGATCGAGCATTTGAAGTCCAATATTCGTAGGTGAACAGTCCGAATGAGAAATGTGCTAGAAACAAGCTCGAAAGCTAGGGTAAACAGCCCTATTTGAAATCAAGTTTTTTTACCTTGGCTAAATGAGGCATATATATTTTTATTAACACTTGTTCCATATATATATGGTAAAAACGAAGTCTCACTATTTATTGATTAATATTCATATTACTACATTTTTTTGAAAAATATGCTTTTAATTCAAAACCGTCAAATAACACGTTTTAGATATGAAAATTAAAAAGTAAGTTCAGATCCTTCTTATTCACTTGAAAATGAAGCTATGGAGATTTTTCTGATTTTTTTGAATTTTTTTGATTTTTTTCAAACCCTAAACCCTCTCTCCCTATTCTACGAACTCTGAACAAGTTCATAGGTGATAGCTCATTTGTGTGAAGCCTTTTTTCATGAAAATGACCTACACCAAGTTTATATTTTTTTCTCATAACCTTGTCACATATGATGTCTATGTGCACAAGAATTACAACATTTTGATTTTTTTTGAATTTTTTAAAAACATTTGAACTTGATTTTGACAGATCACTTCAAAAAATGATTTTTCAAAAAAATGCCCCGATACCGAGTTTATATTTTTTTTATGGTAACTAGGTCTCATAAACGGACGAACTACGTTTGTTTTATTTTTTTGTGATTTTTTCTAATTTAGTTATGGCCATTTGAAATCTGGTCAAACCCTAATAACCCCGTTGACTCGCTCATAACCCCGCAGAAATGCTCCAAACCCTAGCGTCGAACGTCCGCCGTCGGATCCTACCAAGCGCCAAACACCACCCGTCAGATGTGGGGCAGGCATGCGCGATCCGCGTGATGCATCCTGATTGGCTACTGCACTGTCCTTCTCGGGTTTTTACGATCTGCCCCACTTTACATATGAAATTGTATTTTTCGCACATGACCACCACATGTCAGTGTTAAGAGTTGGTTCAAATATTCAAACTACAAAATACAATGTGGCAAATCGTCAATATAGCTTCCCCTTCTCCTCTTCTCCATCTGACAGACAAAGGCATCGAGCAGATCGGGCAATTCCTCTGTTTCTTTCCCCATCTTCTCGTTCTTCTTCCTCTCGAGCAATTCCTCTGTTTCTTTCCCCATCTTCTCGTTCTTCTTCCTCTCGAGCAATTCCTCTGTTTCTTCCTCTCGGGCGATATGTCGACCTCCTCGTCAGCCCCCCGTTCCACGTGGCCGGTGTATGGTCCAGTGCCGATGACTCGATGCACTGACTGCCCACGGACTGCGCCACTGAAGCGGTTGACTTCGAAGGAGGAGAAGAATGGGAACTTTGGGCGCGAGTTCGTCAAATGCGAGAGCAAGCCGGAGGGGCAGGTTAGATCTGAGTTTTCCTCGCATCCTTTATCTCTAATTTCTCAAAAAATCTATCAGATTTGGATTTAGGTTACATGATTTCGTTTTCAGATCGTGAAGAAATGCCACCATTTCGAGTGGATGGATGATTACATCCAGAGGCTTCAAGGGTTGGGCTTGCTGGATTCGAGGGGGAATGCAATCCGCGAGTTCAATCTGCCCCATGACAGTGCCGCTCCGGCAGCAGCAGCGCGTCCGGAATACCCGACGGTGGTAGATGTCGAACTGAAGACGGAATTGAAGAAGATGAACAAGAACTTCAAGCAGCTGATTGAGTTGAAGAAGCAATCCAATCTGATAGCTTTAGGAATACTTGCTCTAGGAATTTTTTACTTGATGGCCATCTCTCGTTAGAGATGTTTGTCTACTGTTGTTGCCACTGTTTAGCAATCCAAGTCTGTTTATCTCAAATGCAACTCTGTTTAGTGCAACTGTCGATCTCTGAATGTATGCAGTTTACTGTTAAGTTTCGACACTTTAAGTTTCGGCAGAAGACAACTGCCAGTTCAGTGATAGGATTATTTTGTTAGCAAATAACCTCGAGTGTTGGATCATACCCTAGCTCATCAGATGACAGTAAGCAGTACTTGAGCAGCACAAGGGATATACATCAAGTTCATCTCTTCTCTCTCGCACTTGCCAAACTTTTGTCCTCGAGTTCGTCAGTTCTGCTAGAAACCTAGTTCGCGGGCCCAAAGAGAATCAAGCTGCAATAGGCCCACAAAGGATAAATGAGGCCCAGAAACAAGCGATGTTTCTTTTTTTTTGTTTAGGAACGATTGCTTTGTCCTTTTTTGTTTCTGATTGCTTTTTTCATTAATTTGATTGCCCAATCTCTTCTATCTCATTGAGGATTTTGTTGCTTTCCTTTATGGGTCCCTTCATTTTTTAGAATCAAAGTATTTGCAAACCGCAGTATTATTATGCCTAGCGAACCAATACTTCATGATTGGAAAAAGAGGTCCAACCCTCTTTTTTATATACTTCAAACATAGTGTAGTTTTCTACATATTAAAGTATATAAAACTACACTTTTGACTAAAGCCAAACATCTCAAAGTATTTGATACTTCAATATTTCTGAAAACCAAAGTATTCTTGGAATACCTAAAAAATACTGAGCTCTCAAACCAAAGCCGTGTACAAATGTACAATATGTTCTTATTTTTAGAAGGCATCTATAAACACATCATTTTTAGTTAGTTTGGTTAATTTTCCCCACGCCAATTAGCCGTGTCTAAACTTGGGACAAACAAAATACAAACATAACAAAGCATTAATATAACACACATAACTTAACTTAGATAGGGTTGCTAGGGCAACATAAGTTCTTACATAAGTCCTTACATAGATAGGGTAGCTAGGTCGGGCAACACGCACACCAAACTCACACTACATAGTAGATAGGGTAGCTAGGGCAACACCGCCATGTCTTCACCGTCGTCTTCACCTTAACCGCCGGCTTCACCGTCTTCTTCGCCGTCGGCTTTAGTACTGCTCCTCCTCAAGGCCGTTGTCGCCGAGGTAGTACGGGAGGCTGTGCATGCGGTTGCGAGCGGGGAAGACGCTCTCGAAGTCGGTGAAGATGTTATAGGTGGTGAATGCGATGAACTCGCACCCACATCAATACACCTTGCCGAGCAGGTAGTAGGCATCGAACCTGTTGGTGAAGTGGACGACGAGCCCTACCACTGGAGCATTGGCGTGGGGACGCTGCTCCACGAGGTTAAACATGGGCGGCGAGCCCGCCGGGAGGTGGTGGAAGCCCGCATGGAGGAACCCCCGTGCAAGCTCAGTGCTACCCCTCTAGCGTGAGAACGCCCACACGTGGAGCGATGCCTCGACGACGACGTTGGCGGGGTACCGCCGTTCCGGCACGGTGGGCGGCTCTTGGAACGTCGGCCCGTTGTACTGCATCTTGAACGCTTCGCTGAGTGGAACGGCTTTGGCTTTTGGGGGAAGAAGAGAAGTGGGAGGCGCAGATGGATCTGTAGAAGAAGAGGCAATGAAGGGCAGTTTAAATAGCCAGGGGAGACGAAGTGGGTACACGCGCAAACGGCGTAGATCGCGACTCAGTGCGTGCGTGAACCGATGCGATCATCAATGTGTGAACGAGAATCCATGCGAACGTGCTTTGCATGCTCTGCGTTGGCGGCTGCCTGCCTCCCCCTTCTGCGTGCTCTACGTTGGCGGCTGCCTGTCTCCCACAACTGAATCGAGTGGCAGTCGTGCAGCGTGAACCGATGCCTCGACATAGATGCGAGCGTGCGTGCAGCCTGCCCCTTCTGCCACCGGCACGTATGCCTGCGACGCGTGAAACGACGCTGCAGAGTGACTGAATCCACCGGCAACCGTGCGGCACGGATCGATGCGTGCGTGTCGGCGTGCATGCATGCGTTTAGGTCTAGGTCACTAGATGCGTGCGTGGCGGTGTTCGCATGCATAGCAGGCTACATCGATGCCAAAGCCGGGCATGCATAGCAGGCTGCATCCATCGATAGCAGGCTTTTTTAATTTATTCCCAACAAACTAATGGGCCCGTCCTATGAACACAAACATGGCCCAACCAGCGAAGCCACAACCACATTCAACAGAGTCCAACGTGGCCCCACAAGTCAGTTAACGGCCAAGACGGCAAACGTCTGTTATGAACATTTGTGAGAGTTTCAGCTAAGGAAGTGGGGAAAAGTGAGCAAAAGTTTGAAGCGTGGGGAAAACTGAGCACAACTAAGGAATTGGGGGCACAGATGGAATAATCCCTAAAATGTTTGGCACTAAATCTTTGAATGATGAGCATGATTGCAATGTTGTTAGTTTGAATTCGTTGAATATCTGTGATGCTAATGATATGCAAAGCCACAAGCTTGGGGATGCTATGTTTGATGAAGATGATATTTTTAGTTCCCCAAGTTTTGATGAGAATATTTATTATGATGAAATCATGCCTCCTATTTATGATGATTATATTGATGAAAGTGGTTTCGGAGAGGTCATGACTTTATTTAGTGATGAATCCACTATTTCGGAAGAGGTTCCAATTGATTATGAGAACAAAGTTGCTATCTACGATGATTATTGTGATGACATGTATGCTATAAAGAATTTTGATAGACATGAAACTTGTCATCTTGATTTTAGTTTTCAATTGGATTATGCCTCACATGATAGTTATTGTGTTGAGTTTGCTCCCACTACTATTCATGAGAAGAAATTTGCTTATGTGGAGAGTAATAAAAATTCTACGCTTATGCATCATGAAAAGAGTGCTTTATGTGATAGTTATATTGTTGAATTCATTCATGATGCTACTGAAAAATATTATGAAGGAGGAATATATGCTTGTAGGAATTGCAATTATATCAAGTTTCCTCTCTATGTGTTGAAAATCTTGAAGCTATGCTGGTTTTGCTTTCCTATGCTAGTTTATTCTTGTTCCCATAAGTTGTTTGATCACAAAATAACTATGCATAGGAAGTGGGTTAGGCTTAAATGTGCTAGTTATATTCTTAATGAGGCTCTCTTTATGTTTCAAATCTTATCTTTTATGTGAGCATCATTGAAATCATCATGCCTAGCTAGAAAGGCATTAAGGAAAAGCGCTTGTTGAGAACAACCCAATATTTACCCTTACTATTTTTGTGTGTTCACATGATTATGCTACTGTAGTAATCATGTTTTATAGATTTTGTTTCAATAAACTGCCAAGTAAGACCTTTAGGATAGCTTACGGTGATAGTTGTGTTGATCCTGCTGAAAATCAGAACTTTTGCGCCCAGTAAATTAGTTTTGATAATTCACAAAAACGTGATTTTGATATGATTCTTTTTGATGTGGATTGGTACACAAATTTCCCAGGTCTTCCTAATTTGGTAGAATTTTTGGAGTTACCGAAGTATTCGAGACTTACAGATTACTACAGACTGTTTTGTTTTAGACAGATTCTGTTTTCTATGTGTTGTTTGCTTATTTTGATGAATCTATGAGTAGTATCGGAGGGTATGAACCATAGAGAAGTTGGAATACAGTAGATAGTACACCAATATGAATTTAGAATGAGTTCACAACAATACCAAAAGTGGTGATTTATTTTCTTATACTAACGGAGCTTACGAGTTTTCTGTTGAGTTTTGTGTTGTGAAGTTTTCAAGTTTTGGGTAAAGATTTGATGGACTATGGTATAAGGAGTGGCAAGAGACTAAGCTTGGGGGTGCCCAAGTCACCCCAAGGTAACATTCAAGGACAACCAAGAGCCTAGGCTTGGGGATGCCCCAGATGGCATCCCCTCTTTCGTCTTCGTTCATCGGTAACTTACTCGGAGCTACATTTTTATTCACCACATGATATGTGTTTTGCTTGGAGCGTCATTTTGTTTTATTTTGTTTTGCTTGCTATTTGAATAATATCCCAAGATCTGAAATTCTTAAATGTTAGAGAGTCTTCACATAGTTACGTAATTATTCAACTACTCATTGATCTTCACTTATATATTTTGGAGTAGTTTGTCGTTTGCTCTAGTGCTTCATTTATATCTTTTTAGAGCACGACAGTGGTTTTATTTTGAAGAAATAGATGAACTCTCACGCTTCACTTATTATTTTGAGAGTCTTTTTGAACAGCATGGTAATTTTATTAGGTTATGAATTTAGTCCTAATATGATGGGCATCCAAGAGGGATATAATAAAAACTTTCATATAAAGTGCATTGAATACAATGAAAAGTTTGATTCTTTATGATTGTTTTGAGATATGAAGATGGTGATATTAGAGTCATGCTAGTGGAGTAATTGTGAATTTGAGAGATACTTGTGTTAAAGTTTGTGATTCCTGTAGCATGCACGTATGGTGAACCGTTATGTGATGAAGTTGGAGCATGATTTATTTATTGATTGTCTTCCTTATGAGTGGAGGTCGGGATAGCGCGATGGTTAACTCCTACAAATCCTTCCCCTAGGAGCATGCACGTAGTACTTTGTTTCGATGAGTAATAGATTTTTGCAATAAGTATGTGAGTTCTTTATGACTAATGTTGAGTCCATGGATTATATGCACTCTCACCCTTCCACCATTGCTAGCCTCTCTAGTGTCGCGTAACTGTCGCCGGTACTATACACCCACCATATATCTTCCTCAAAATAGCCACCATACCTACCTATTATGGCATCTCCATAGCCATTCCGAGATATATTGCCATGCAACTTTCCACCATTCTGTTTATTATGACACGCTTCATCATTGTCATATTGCTTTGCATGATCAAGTAGTTGACATCGTATTTGTGGAAAAGCCACCATTCATAATTCTTTCATAGATGTCACTCTTGATTCATTGCACATCTCAGTACACCGCCGGAGACATTCATATAGAGTCATATTTTGTTCTAAGTATCGAGTTGTAATTCTTGAGTTGTAAGTAAATAAAAGTTTGATGATCTTCATTATTAGAGCATTGTCCCAGTGAGGAAAGGATGATGGAGACTATGATTCCCCCACAAGTCGGGATGGGACTCCGGATGAAAAAAAGAGGCCAAAAAAAAGAGAAGGCCCAAAAAAATGAGAGAAAAAGAGAGAAGGCGCAATGCTACTATCCTTTTTCCACACTTGTGCTTCAATGTAGCACCATGATCTTCATGATAGAGAGTCTCCTATGTTGTCACTTTCATATACTAGTGGGAATCTTTCATTATAGAACTTGGCTTGTATATTCCAATGATGGGCTTCCTCAAAATACCCTAGGTCTTCATGAGCAAGCGAGTTGGATGCACACCCACTTAGTTTCTTTTTGAGCTTTCATACACTTGTAGCTCTAGTGCATCCGTTGCATGGCAATCCCTACTCACTCACATTGATATCTATTGATGGGCAACTCCATAGTCCGTTGATACACCTAGTTGATGTGAGACCATCTTCTCCTTTTTGTCTTCTCCACAACCACCATTCTATTCCACCTTTAGTGCTATATCCATGGCTCACGCTCATGTATTGCTTGAAGATTGAAAAAGTTTGAGAACATCAAAAGTAGGAAACAATTGCTTGGCTTGCGATCGGGGTTGTGCATGGTTAAATACTTTGTGCAATGAAGATAGAGCACAGCCAGCCTATATGATTTTGCAGGGATAGCTTTCTTTCGCCATGTTATTTTGAGAAGACATGATTGCTTTGTTAGTATGCTTGAAGTAGTATTGTTTTTATGTCAATATTAAACTTTTGTTTTGAATCTTATGGATCTGAATTTTCTTGCCACAATAGAGAAGATTACATTGATCTGAATCTTATGGATCTGAATATTTTTGGGACTAACCAATTAACCTAGAGACCAGTGCGAGTTTCTGTTTTTCCTTGTTTATGAGTTTTATAGAAAAGGAATACCAAATGGAGTCCAATTGGCGTGCCAATTTTTTATGATTTTTATGGACCAAAAGAAGCCCCCAGAATAAAAGAGTTGGGCCAGAAGAGTCCCGAGCCATCCACGAGGGTGGAGGGCACGCCCCCTGCCTCGTGGTTGACTCGGAGACCCCCCTGACTTCTTCCCGACGCCAAAAATTCCTATAAATACAGAAACCCCCGAAAAGAAACCTAGATCGGGACTACCGCCGCTGCAAACCTCCAGAGCTACGAAAAACCAATCGGGACCCTGTTCCGGCACCCTGCCGGAGGGGGGATCCATCACCAGTGGCCATCTTCATCATCCCGACGCTCTCCATGATGAGGAGGGAGTAGTTCACCCTCGGGGCTGAGGGTATGTACCGGTAGCTATGTGTTTGATCTCTCTCTCTCGTGTTCTTGATATGGCATGATCTTGATGTACCGTGAGCTTTGCTATTATATTTGGATCTTATGATGTTTCTCCCCTCTACTCTCTTGTAATGGATTGAGTTTCCCCTTTGAAGTTATCTTATCGGATTGAGTCTTGATGGATTTGAGAACACTTGATGTATGTCTTGCATGTGCTTATCTGTGGTGACAATGGGATATTCATGTGATCTACTTGATGTATGTTTTGGTGATCAACTTGCGGGTTCAGTGACCTTGTGAACTTGTGCATAGGGGTTGGCACAGGTTTTCATCTTGACTCTCGGGTAGAAACTTTGGGGCACTCTTTGAAGTTCTTGGTGTTGGTTGAATAGATGAATCTGAGATTGTGTGATGCATATCGTATAATCATACCCACGGATACTTGAGGTGACATTGGAGTATCAAGGTGAGATTAGGGTTTTGGTTGATTTGTGTCTTAAAGTGTTATTCTAGTACGAACTCTAGGATAGATCGAACAGAAAGAATAGCTTCGTGTTATTTTACTACGGACTCTTGAATAGATCGATCAGAAAGGATAGCTTTGAGGTGGTTTCGTACCCTACAACAATCTCTTTGTTTGTTCTCCGCTATTAGTGACTTTGGAGTGACTCTTTGTTGCATGTTGAGGGATTGTTATATGATCTAATTATGTTATCATTTTTGAGAGAACTTGCACTAGTGAAAGTATGAACCCTAGGCCTTGTTTCCTAGCATTGCAATACCGTTTACACTCACTTTTCCAATTGCTACCTTGCTGTTTTTATATTTTCATATTACAAAAACCTATATCTACCATCCATATTGCACTTGTATCACCATCTCTTCGCCGAACTAGTGCACCTATACAATTTACCATTGTATTGGTTGTGTTGGGGACACAAGAGACTCTTTGTTATTTGGTTGCTGGGTTGCTTGAGAGAGACCATGTTCATCCTACGCCTCCCACAGATTGATAAACCTTAGGTCATCCACTTGAGGGAAATTTGCTACTGTCCTACAAACCTCTCCACTTGGAGGCCCAACAAAGTCTACGAGAAGAAGGTTGTGTAGTAGACATCAGACCTCTGTGGCAACCGTTCGCTCCCCAGGCGCCTCTTCGTGTTCCGTGGCAACTGTCCACCGCCTCTTCGCCTTTCCCTCTCGATTTGGAACTGCTGTCACACGCTCTTCCTCCCTCCATTTGCCTTCACCCTTCCTTCTGCCATTGTTCGATCATCTTATCCATGGAGGGAACAGGCCGGAAACGACCCCCTTATTCTTGCCCCGATCTGAAAGATGACGTGGAGGAGGAACTCTTTAATCCATGCGACGTCATCACCTTGGCTAGCATGGCAGGTTCGTTCAAGACCATTCTCGACTCAACTAATAACATCATTACAAGGAACCCAAGGGTCCAGGAGCGGTTTGATCTCCCCTATCTTCTTCGCCGTGACCCTGCTGACTGGCGCGGGGACGAGGGAAGCCTCGCCTTGTGCAAGTTGATGCAGCTTGATAATGATACGTATGATGTTAAGATGCCATCGCTTGAGGGCAAGGCTTGGGTAGGTGCAAATGGAGATTGGTTTGTTTATATTGGGTACAACTGTGAGTGGGAACTTGAGAATGTGTAGACTCATCACCGGGTTCCACTTCCAAAAATCTCAGACGACCGCCCAGAGGTTGAGTACACCGGTATTCAACGTGAGTTCAAATACGATCATGGTTACTGTCGTCTATGGAAGATAGCAATTTGTCGAGTTCCCAACCTCTCTTGGGATTACACGAACTGTCGGGGATATACCCCGCTGTATGACCCGACCAGATATATGACCCGGCTGGGACTTGGCGTTTTATTGGTAACCCGTCGGAGGATTGGCGACTCACGAGTCCGGCAGCTCACTGGTCTGACGACTCACGAGCCTGGCGACTCACAGATGGCCCCGACGGCGGGTCAGATAGAGGACTAGGCCCAAGGCCCAGAAGGCCGGATCATGTTATGGTGGGCCGGCTTAAGAGGAAAGGCATAAGGAATATTCTCCTACAAAGGAAGCAAGACTAGGACTCCACTTGTAATAGAGTAATCCTAATCCTACTAGGACTAGTCATGTAAACCGCCCCTTCAACATATATAGGGAGGGGCAGGGCACCCCAAGAGGGACAGAAAATAATCGTTAAGGCTAGACACAACTAGAGGAGAGCCGGTTTATGCGGCGTCTTCCTCATGAGCATAATGAGACCTAGCCACAAACAGCATGTAGGGCTATTACCGGATGATGTTTCCCGGGGCCCGAAGCTGTCTAAATCCTTGTCTTGTGTGTTGGTCCGCCTCGCGTCTCTCGATTCCGACCAACCCCTTCAAGCTACCACATAGATGCGTTGCCCTCACGACTAAGTCCTCACACTAGGACATCTGCCGTGACAAATCCACGATAGTTGGCGCCCATCGTGGGGCTCGCGTACGGTGGTGTTGAGTTCTTGGAGGGAGCTCTTCAAAGGATCAAGAAATTCGCGATCGGCCGGATCAAGAAGAATCGGTGTGAAAGTACATCGACTATGAGATCATTAATCGAGATTGAAAGGTCAAAGAAGTAACTTCGGCGGCGATCTAGGGTTTGGTGTTACAATTGCAGGTTATCGCTGATGCCACGCGGTCGGTCGAATCCATAGAAGGTTAGTTTTTTGCTACTACAATTGCCGGTCGCCAAGGCCGACAGGAATTGGACTGTAGACGCCATACGCCGCATCAGATCAATCTGCATCAACACGCGCGTATTAAAGACCCGGGACAAACCCTGAGGCAATGTTATTAAAGTACTACTCTGCAGCTACTGTTCATGTAAAAGGTCCACTGAGTATTTGAGTGCAGTCCATGTAAAAGCTCGAATTTTGAGGAGGAGTAATCTGTCCAACAAGCAACTAGTACCAGTACGTGGAGCTGTTGGTAGTATTGGTTTGGTTTTTCAATTACCAAAAGAAGAAGAGGAAAGAAGACCGCAACTTGGAGGAGGACACAGACGTGAGCCAATGGATACAGCCACGACCCGGAAGCGGACGTCTCCGCGGACTCGGGCTCCGCCATTGACTCGCCGCTGCCTCTGCTGCTGCTCGCGGCGACAGCCGCACCAAGCTGGTTTGGGCCCGTGCCTCGCGGCCGCAAGCTGTCACTGCCATCATGTTTTGCCTCGTCAGCCGCAGCTGCACCAAGCCGGCCTCTCCTTGACCTCCACGCTACCGCGTCGACCCGTGCGGCCACTGTGCCAAGCTGGCCTCACCTTACTCCGCATCAAGTTGCCTTCCCGGCCTCGTTTTCTCACTCGCGGTCATCATCTCCGCATGCTGCAGCGGTGGTCGTGCCTTGGGGTTCACCGTCACAGATTTACCTCGCCTGCTTGCACTATAAAAAAATACACTTCCGTGATGATACGTGTTTGTCACAGTAGGTCGCGTTTTTTGTCATGCATGTACATCCATGACGATTTTATGACAGAATCAAGATAGTCATACCTGTGCTGTCGTCGAAGTGTTCCATGACATCACCAAAATTATCATCACGAAATTGTCCACTTCCATGACGATAAATGGCGTGTCACAGAAGTGCTTTCGTCAAGGGTGACCGACACGTGGCATCCACCGTAACGGAACGCCGTTAAGCTATCGGGTCCGGTTTTGGATCCGATAACCCGTTAACAGCCGGGACCAATAGGAAATTTCCACGTGTAAAATTCTGATTGGCCGAAGGGAACACCTGTCAGCTCGTCAGTGGGCCTGATGTCGCCCGTCCATTGGAGGAGACATGCCTACGATACGTCAACACATAGCTGGGCGCAACAGAGGCCCATATAGGTTAAAAAGGTCGGCCCAGTCAAAGGCCCGTAGTACTTACTCAGGTACTAGTGGGCCAGCCCAATAACGACCTGCTTAATAAAGGCCCATTTACGGCCCGAAGCCAGATCTGGCGCGTTAATTGTTCGCCGAATATTTGGGCCCATTTACGGCCCGAAGCCAGATCTGGCGCGTTAATTGTTCGCGGAATATTTCGGCCCAATTACAGCCTAGTGACTTTTGCCCTGTTAGAGGCCCGATGTAGACATGGGCCCATTTCAGCCCAGTGTGACTTTCGGCCTGGGAATGACCCGTGCTGCCCATGGGCCATATATGGTCCGACAGGACATCAGGCCCACTAACGGTCTGTGATAAAGGTGGCAATAGTTAAGCCCAACGTGACTTTGGGCCTGTTAAAGGCCTGTCGCATAATTCAGCCCGTTCATGTCTGTACTAACCTTTCGGCCTCTTAAAGGCCCATGATATCAGTGGGCCAACTAAGGCTCGAGATATGTTTCGGCCTGGTAACTACCCGTGATATAACTGGGCCCAAAAAGGCCCGGTCTACATTTCAGCCTGCTGAAGGCCCGTCGACGACTAGTGAAAATTGAGGCCCAACATGCATTTCGGCTTGCTAAAGGCCCATGGTTTCATCTGGGCCGTAACAGGCCATTACAATATTCAGCCTGTTAATGGCCCAACGCAACCTGGGCCAAACTAAGCGCTGGGTCCACAAAAGGCCCAACTAAAATATAGGCCGGTGTAAGTTGTGGGCCTCGCGCAAAGTGTGAAGGCCCCAATCATTCGGGCCCAAGAAAGATGTAGGCCGGCCCAATTGTGGCCCGCTAAAAACCAGGCCCGTTAGAGGCGAATGTTTCGGCCCGGTCGACTACATCTGATTTTTTTCAAATAGCGAATGATGGCAGTAACTAGTAGGAATTAAGAACAAACCTACTCTATACAATAAAGAAATTACGGCATACTAACTAAGAATAAACCTACACTATACAATAAAGGATTTATGGTATATTACATCCACTGGGCATCGAAGTTTGCTACCAGTGATCATAAAGCGCAACGAAGAAGCAGATTACAAAACTGGGCACCATTGCAGCGTAACAAAATAATACTGAACCGAGACCATTCCAAGACAGTTCAAGAAAGGTTAGCCTTGCGCGGGAACTGCTGTGCAAGCTGCTGAGCAAGGCTGTGAGACCGGCCTAGCATGTCAGTCATAGCTTCCAGGTGTAGCTGTTTAGCGATGAGGTTCTCATTGGTGTTCTCCGCAATCTTTCTTAGAGATATGACTTCAAGTCGATGTTGAGTTGCAGAATGCCTTTCTGCTAGAACTTGGGACTGAAGAAGTCGAACTGATTCAGACAACGAATTCTGTGAGCTTGTCTGACTGCTAGTCTCAAGTAACTTGAACACTGCATCAAGACAAGACTTTGGGCTTCTTTCGCTATCTTCAAGATGTTTTGCCTTCTTTGCTGCAATATATGTTGGGTTTGTCTCACAACCTTCAGCAGACTTGTGCATGCCATCAGGCATATCACCCTGAAACAAAGCAGAGAGATGACAGGTTTTGCACGTGTATAAACAAAGATGATAACTGTGCTGTCAATTCCATCCAATTTCAAATTAGAAAATAAAGAGTAAGTTCAAAATATCAATAGCATAATTTGGCATTGTTCATAATGCGGGGAGCTTCACCACACTACTGGATTACCATGTCAACATAACAAGCATAGATGAAGGGCAAAGAAAATCATTGTATCTATTTTGGTTAATGTGCATGGCATGTTGTTCATATCATCAGCCACATCAGTAAGATAAAACAGGAGATGACAAGGTGCAAACGTGGGCTGCTTCACCACACACTGGATTATAGATCCACAAAAACAAGCATACATATAGGGAGTATTGAGTAATGCGCATGGTATGAATAAGGAATTTGGTTTTACAAGTAAAACTTAGAACTTACGGTTCTTGCGAACATGCATTTTGGTAGAAACAACAAACTAAACAGCAGTAAACGATAGGGAGTATGAGCAAATTAAACATCAGTTGAGGATAAAGGCTTTAGAAGGACTGACTTACATTAACAGTTAACACCGGCTTTATAATGCCCTTCTCCATGTCAAGGGAAGGATAACTCAAGAATTTCAGCATAGAATCTTCTTCATAAGAATTGCCTGTACTCTACATTTTGTAGAGAGTAATTATAGATATGATAATACTGGAAGGGATAGAGGATAATGAAGATAAGATGCGGATTGATGCTACATAATCAACTACGAATCCCTGGAAGTACAAGTGTTACAGGACAAAATGTACTGACAAGAGCAATGGGCTACACTTCTGCACTGGCATTGTCTGTGTATTCTACTTTTTGGTAAGATTAAATATAGATCTGATCTTTTTTAGTAAATGGTGGGAAGGGAGATAAGATGCAGAATGCTACACAATGAACCAATCCCTCTTCCCATAATACAAGAGTGTTTTGAACACTGGTGTACTGTACAAAACGTTCTTATATTATAGGACGGAGGGAGTAGCTGTTAATGTAAGTACAGTGATAGACGACATTCAGTCCTTACAAGAGGACTACAGAGCTAAACCTCTTCAAAAGCATTGGGTTGATTATAAATTTATGTAAGAGTCCATATAGATCTTATAATGTCCACCAAATGGACGATAACGAGGCTAACATGTGCAGTGATGCTACATAATCAAACAACTATGAAAGTAAGTATGGTCATACAGGGCAAGAGGTACTCACAAGAGCAATGCAGTGTGCAGTATAGTTGCGAGATTCTGTGGTCCCTTGAGAATGAATGTTCTTCTGCTAACAGTTTTCGTACAAGTGAGACGTTAAGGCAAATGCAGAAATGTAGTTCAAATTGTGATGTGATATCATAGATAGTACCTTACGCTGCACCCGAGACCAATGTGTAACAAGATTATTCCAGTCACCGTCGAACAAATGTAGCACCGGAGACTTTACAGAAATTTCGTTTAGAGGCTTGCCATTGAAGTGCGCTTGCCTCAGGTAGGAACGATACTTCATCAACGAGTGCTTGAAAAGTGCAACCAACCCTTGCTCGTCTTCACAATCTAGTTTGGTCCTCGCCTATTTAAAAGAATGAAATCTTGTATCTTCAGTCAGCAGAAACATATGCAGTAATGACCATGAATAACATTAGTACATTACTTACGCGTAAGTTGCGGAGGAAGACTGGAAATTGTTCTATGTCTGTGGTATAATCTTTCCACGAAGGAAAGATGCGCACAAAGTTCCTGACAACAATATAAGCTTCGTCTTCTAAACTGGGAAGAAATGGAACTGGGTCCTATTTGCTGCAATTGGGGCTCTCTCTAGTTCGAAAAGGGATTTGGCAACTGGATTTGGTGTACTCTTTGCTGGAATGGGGGTTTTGCATCGTAGAGCTGGTGCTATGTCAACTGGCATAATCATACTGTTTGCTGCAGTTGGGGTCTGCTGAGTTGGGGCATCAGAAATGACCTGTGTAGTAGGGCTAGAGTCTGCTATAGTTGGGGTGTTTTGTGGGTCAGGTGATATTGCAACTACACCTAATGGGCTATTTGATTTATCAGGTGCCATTACCTTTTCCAAATACTTTGCTTGTGCTCCTCCACAATCAGCAATCGCCCTCTTCCTTTTGAACGTCTGATACACAAGAACAACATTTGAATGGATAAATATGGTATGATGACAGATGGAATATGTACTGAAAATGGATAGGCAGGGCGTATTCACATACACGATGTGTAAACTAAGCTAATGGCAGTTCAACAAAGTAGAAGCAATGCAAAGCATCAGTTGCAAGATATGTGCGACCAATATAACCTTGGAAAGTTAGAGCAAGCACCTTGAT
The DNA here is from genome assembly GCF_018294505.1 of Triticum aestivum. NCBI lineage: Eukaryota > Viridiplantae > Streptophyta > Magnoliopsida > Poales > Poaceae > Triticum > Triticum aestivum. The sequence goes on from NC_057805.1 coordinate 10,207,718, forward strand.
GGGTGCATAAGATAGGGCATCTTCCTCTGACTCCTCCACTAGGGAGCTACATTGACTTAGGTCTCCCTGTAGCTCAGAATCACTGTTAGGATCATATTCTGAGCATGAATCTGTAGGTGGAGAGCATTTGCATTGCATTGCATCCAGACTTGATTTCAGTCCCTTAATGCCAAGTTTGACAGCCATGGCATTGTTCTGCTTTATTCTTTTCAAGCGCGCAAGCTCATAATCATTATGATGCTGTTCAGAATAAGAGATTCATGAAAACATAAAAAGTAGTCAGATTATCTATGGAATGCATTGCGGATTCAACTCGAAGAGTGTCTCCCTATAAACCCCTGCATATGCAAAGTTCGCCCCCACCCGTGCTGAACAGACCACACATAGAAATACAAACCCCTTATGTCTCTATAACAGGCAGACACACATTTCAAAACTGAAGTAGGAACATTAGAATCATATGAAATTCGTATTTGAACAAATAAACTAAGGAATTATGAGTGACATAATGTTTAGCTTCAAGGGTGGAGTGTGTAGTGCGACACAAAGCAAGTAGGCAGATTGTATTCCATGTAAAAGATCGAAGCCTATGTAAAAGCTGGAAATGACACTTTCTTTCTATACAATGCAGTGTTCGTTGCCCACACGTGATGGAAGAGATCACATAGAGAAATACTATTCACTCATGTCTACGGTTCCAGTATTTAGAAATAGGGTGGTCCACCCTAAAAGAATATTCACAAGGCAAGCATAGATGTAGTGAATTAATCATTTACTTGTGAGCTTACTAGGACAAGTATGCAGAACTGTAACTGCAGTAAGAGACCGTCCAAAATCTGAATCAAGAAGTTTGTCTAGCAGTTATTGTTTGCAACTAATCGATGTGAATAATTGGATATTATATCGAATGAGTAAGAAAGACAAGTAAAATTGTCAACAAACCTGGCTTGCAGTAGTAATCTGGGTCAATGTCACTACGACCAACAATCCAAAATGACTAGTGTCTGTTCCTAGGGCCGGAATTTTGAAAACCCTGTGAACTTTACATGTAGTAAAGATTACCGAAATACATCTAAACCATTAAGTGTAGGTAGCACTGAGCACACAACAAACCCTAATGACAGTCTTGCCCAATGAGTAATGAATCAATTAGACAATGGGTGATGAGGAGTGGCTGATGAGTGTTTAGGACGTATCTCAGGATAAATTGGGTTGGCTTAGTGGGTGATGCACGCCTGAGCCCAGAACGGACTGGGAAGGTAGGCACAACGGCGCGCCCGGGCAGCGGTGACGCTGTTGGGCGAGCGGCTCCTGACCTCCTGTTAGTCCGGCGTCTCCTCCTAGAGTCATGCCGTCCGGGGACGGCAAGTCGCCGGCGAGGTAGGCGGCTGGGGGCGAGTAGAGATCGGAAGCGCGCAGCAGAACAGAGGGGAATCGGGGCCTGGGACGACCCAAAATCCCAGGGTGGGCCAGCCCACCGTGGGCACCCTGTAGAGATACACACCCGAGCGGCGAACATGCATTTTTGAAACTAATTTAGGAACATTTAGCTGACCAATTAAACGACTCTGTTTTAATAATATCAGATTCGTATTTGAACAACTAAGCTTGTTTAGCTTGATGGGTGGAGCAGTGCTATTATGACACGAAGCACGTATTCTGATCGTATAGTGATCAAAAAAGGGGGAAACTCTAAGCATAAGTTTTTTAGCAAAAGAGGGTTTCCCCTCCGATTTCTATTAAAGAAACCACCACGGAACCAACATGATCAATTAAACCGTATTATGACTGTGCCATGGCAGATTTGAAGCTGCAAACCGGAGAAATGATATTTAGCAGCCTTTGTTTGCTTCGAACTAAGAACTAAATTCTAAGAGCTGAAAAGAAAGTAGAGTAACCAAGTTAAGATCTATTTTCTGGTTGAGATCAAAAAGTTGAGGAGATATGAAGTACCACCTCTCTTGTGGCACCGTGTAGGCATCGGGGGTGCGATGGCTGTCGGTGGCGTTGAAGCAGATCTGCGACGGTAGACGGGTGCATCAGGGGATAAGTCCCATTGCGGTGGAAGAGAAGGTCGTGTGAGCAGCCCAGGCAAAGAGGACGACGGCGCCGATGAAGCGAGAGGACGTGATGCAAGGCTCTTGGTCCATCGCCGTGGATGAGAAACGTCCATCTCTAGCAGTGGACGACGCGGTCTTGGTAATTGTCTATCGTTCATGCTATAATTGTATTGTCCGGAAATCGTAATACATGTGTGAACACATAGACCACAACGTGTCCCTAGTAAGCCTCTAGTTGACTAGCTCGTTGATCAACAGATAGTCATGGTTTCCTGACTATGGACATTGGATGTCATTGATAACGGGATCACATCAATAGGAGAATGATGTGATGGACAAGACCCAATCCTAAGCATAGCATAAAAGATCGTGTAGTTTCGTTTGCTAGAGCTTTTCCAATGTCAAGTATCTTTTCCTTAGACCATGAGATCGTGCAACTCCCGGATACCGCAGGAGTGCTTTGGGTGTGCCAAACGTCACAACGTAACTGGGTGACTATAAAGGTGCACTACGGGTATCTCCGAAAGTGTCTGTTGGGTTGGCACGGATCGAGACTGGGATTTGTCACTCCGTGTGACGGAGAGGTATCTCTGGGCCCACTCGGTAATGCATCACCATAATGAGCTCAATGTGACTAAGGCGTTAGTCACGGGATCATGCATTGCGGTACGAGTAAAGAGACTTGCCGGTAACGAGATTGAACAAGGTATTGGGATACTGACGATCGAATCTCGGGCAAGTAACGTACCGATTGACAAAGGGAATTGTATATGGGATTGACTGAATCCTCGACATCGTGGTTCATCCGATGAGATCATCGTGAAACATGTGGGGGCCAACATGGGTATCCAGATCCCGCTGTTGGTTATTGACCGAAGAGGCGTCTCGGTCAGGTCTGCATGTCTCCCGAACCTGTTGGGTCTACACACTTAAGGTTCGGTGACGCTAGGGTTTTAGAGATATGTGTATGCGGAAACCCGAAAGTTGTTCGGAGTCCCGGATGAGATCCCGTATGTCACGAGAGGTTCCGGAATGGTCCGGAGGTGAAGAATTATATATAGGAAGTCCAGTTTCGGCCACCGGGAAAGTTTCGGGGGTTACCGGTATTGTACCGGGACCACCGGAAGGGTCCCGGGGGTCCACCGGGTGGGGCCACCTATCTCGAAGGGCCCCATGGGCTGAAAGTGGAAGGGAACCAGCCCCTAGTGGGCTGGGCGCCCCCCCATGGGCCTCCCCCCATGCGCCTAGGGTTGGGAACCCTAGGGTGGGGGGGTTCCCCCTTGCCTTGGGGGGCAAGGCAACCCTTTCCCCCCCTTTGGCCGCCGCCCCCCATGAGATCTCATCTCTAGGGCCGGCGCCCCCCCAGGGGGCCTATATAAAGGGGGGGAGGGGGGCAGCAACCTACAGCCTTGGGCGCCTCCCTCCTCCCCTGCAACACCTCTCTCTCTCTCTCGCAGAAGCTCGGCGAAGCCCTGCCGGAGACCCGCTACATCCACCACCACGCCGTCGTGCTGCTGGATCTCCATCAACCTCTCCTACCCCCTTGCTGGATCAAGAAGGAAGAGACGTCGCTGCACCGTACGTGTGTTGAACGCGGAGGTGCCGTCCGTTCGGTACTCGGTCATCGGTGATTTGGATCACGGCGAGTACGACTCCGTCATCCACGTTCATTGGAACGCTTCCGCTCGCGATCTACAAGGGTATGTAGATGCACTCCCTTCCCCTCGTTGCTAGTAGACTCCATAGATGCATCTTGGTGAGCGTAGGAAAATTTTAAAATTATGCTACGATTCCCAACAGTGGCATCATGAGCCAGGCCTATGCGTAGTTACTATGCACGAGTAGAACACAAAGCAGTTGTGGGCGTTGAGTTTGCCAATTCTTCTTGCCGCTACTAGTCTTTTCTTGTTTCGGCGGCATTGTAGGATGAAGCGGCCCGGACCGACCTTACACGTACGCTTACGTGAGACAGGTTCCACCGATTGACATGCACTAGTTGCATAAGGTGGCTAGCGGGTGTCTGTCTCTCCTACATTAGTCGGAACGGATTCGATGAAAAGGGTCCTTATGAAGGGTAAATAGAAATTGGCAAATCACGTTGTGGTCATACGTAGGTAAGAAACGTTCTTGCTAGAAACCTACAAACCACGTAAAAACTTGCAACAACAATTAGAGGACGTCTAACTTGTTTTTGCAGCAAGTGCTATGTGATGTGATATGGCCAGAAGATGTGATGAATGATATATGTGATGTATGAGATTGATCATATTCTTGTAATAGGATTCATGACTTGCATGTCGATGAGTATGACAACCGGCAGGAGCCATAGGAGTTGTCTTTATTATTTTGTATGACCTGCGTGTCATTGAATAACGCCATGTAAATTACTTTACTTTGTTGCTAAACGCGTTAGCCATAGAAGTATAAGTAATCGTTGGCGTGATGACTTCATGAAGACACAATGATGGAGATCATGATGATGGAGATCATGGTGTCATGCCGGTGACGAAGATGATCATGGTGCCCCGAAGATGGAGATCAAAGGAGCATAATGATATTGGCCATATCATGTCACTATTTGATTGCATGTGATGTTTATCATGTTTTTGCATCTTATTTGCTTAGAACGACGGTAGTAAGTAAGATGATCCCTTATAATAATTTCAAGAAAGTGTTCACCCTAACTGTGCACCGTTGCGAAGGTTCGTTGTTTCGAAGCACCACGTGATGATCGGGTGTGATAGATTCTAACGTTCGAATACAACGGGTGTTGACGAGCCTAGCATGTACAGACATGGCCTCGGAACACACGCAATACACTTAGGTTGACTTGACGAGCCTAGCATGTACAGACATGGCCTCGGAACACGGAGGACCGAAAGGTCGAGCATGAGTCGTATAGAAGATACGATCAACATGGAGATGTTCACCGATCTTGACTAGTCCGTCTCAAGTGATGATCGGACACGGCCTAGTTAACTCGGATCATGTTTCACTTAGATGACTAGAGGGATGTCTATCTGAGTGGGAGTTCATTGAATAATTTGATTATATGAACTTAATTATCATGAACTTAGTCTAAAATCTTTACACTATGTCTTGTAGATCAAATGGCCAACGTTGTCCTCAATTTCAACGCGTTCCTAGAGAAAACCAAGCTGAAAGATGATGGCAGCAATTATACAGACTGGGTCCGGAACCTAAGGCTCATCCTCATAGTAGCCAAGAAAGATTATGTCTTAGAAGCACCGCTAGGTGAAGCACCAATCCCAGAAAACCAAGACGTTATGAACGCTTGGCAAACACGTGCTGATGATTACTCCCTCGTTCAGTGCGGCATGCTTTACAGCTTAGAACCGGGTCTCCAAAAGCGTTTTGAGAAACATGGAGCATATGAGATGTTCGAGGAGCTGAAATTGGTTTTTCAAGCTCATGCCCGGGTCGAGAGATATGATGTCTCCGACAAGTTCTTCAGCTGTAAAATGGAGGAGAACAGTTTTGTTAGTGAGCACATACTCAGAATGTCTGGGTTGCACAACCGCTTGACTCAGCTAGGAGTTAATCTCCCGGATGACGCGATCATTGACAGAATCCTTCAGTCGCTTCCACCAAGCTTCAAGAGCTTTGTGATGAACTACAATATGCAGGGGATGGAAAAGACCATCCCTGATGTACATTCAATGCTGAAATCAGCGGAGATGGAGATGAGAGAAGAACATCAAGTGTTGATGGTGAATAAAACCACTAAGTTCAAGAAGGGCAAGGGTAAGAAGAACTTCAAGAAGGACGGCAAGGGAGTTGCCGCGCCCGGTAAGCCAGTTACTGGGAAGAAGTTGAAGTATGGACCCAAGCCTGAAACTGAGTGCTTTTATTGCAAGGGAAGTGGTCACTGCAAGCGGAACTGCCCCAAACTTAGCGGACAAGAAGAAGGCCGGCAACACCAAAGGTATATGTGATATACACGTAATTGATGTGTACCTTACCAGTACTCGTAGTAGCTCCTGGGTATTTGATACCGGTGCGGTTGCTCATATTTGTAACTCAAAACAGGAACTACGGGATAAACGGAGACTGGCGAAGGACGAGGTGACGATGCGCGTGGGGAATGGTTCCAAGGTCGATGTGATCGCCGTCGGCACGCTACCTCTGCATCTACCCACGGGATTAGTTTTAAACCTTAATAATTGTTATTTAGTGCCAGCTTTGAGCATGAACATTGTATCTGGATCTCGTTTAATTCGAGATGGCTAACCATTTAAATCCGAGAATAATGGTTGTTCTATTTATTTGAGAGATATGTTTTATGGTCATGCCCCGCTGGTCAATGGTTTATTTTTGATGAATCTCGAATGTGATGTTACACATGTTCATAGTGTGAATACCAAAAGATGTAAAGTTGATAACGATAGTCCCACATACATGTGGCACTGCCGCCTTGGTCACATTGGTGTCAAGCGCATGAAGAAGCTCCATGCAGATGGACTTTTGGAGTCTCTTGATTACGAATCATTTGACACGTGCAAACCATGCCTCATGGGTAAGATGACCAAGACTCCATTCTCCGGAACAATGGAGCGAGCGACCAACTTATTGGAAATCATACATACCGATGTGTGCGGTCCAATGAGTGTTGAGGCTCGCGGAGGATATCGTTATGTTCTCACTCTCACTGATGATTTAAGTAGATATGGGTATGTCTACCTAATGAAACACAAGTCTGAAACCTTTGAAAAGTTCAAGGAATTTTAGAGTGAGGTTGAGAATCAACGTGACAGGAGAATAAAATTCTTACGATCAGATCGTGGTGGAGAATATTTAAGTCACGAGTTTGGTGCACACTTAAGGAAATGTGGAATAGTTTCACAACTCACGCCGCCTGGAACACCTCAGAGAAATGGTGTGTCCGAACGTCGTAATCGCACTCTATTGGATATGGTGCGATCTATGATGTCTCTTACCGATTTACCGTTCTCATTTTGGGGTTATGCTTTAGAGACTGCCGCATTCACTTTAAATAGGGCTCCGTCGAAATCCGTTGAGACGACACCGTATGAATTATGGTTTGGGAAGAAACCTAAGCTGTCGTTTCTAAAAGTTTGGGGATGCGATGCTTATGTCAAGAAACTTCAACCTGAAAAGCTCGAACCCAAGTCGGAAAAATGCGTCTTCATAGGATACCCTAAGGAAACTATTGGGTATACCTTCTACCTCAGATCCGAAGGCAAGATCTTCGTTGCCAAGAACGGGTCCTTTCTGGAGGAGTTTCTCTCGGAAGAATTGAGTGGGAGGAAAGTGGAACTTGATGAGGTGATAGTCACCCCTTCCGAACCGGAAAGTAGCGCAGCGCGGGAAAATGTTCCTGTGGTGCCTACACCGACTGGGGAGGAAGTTAATGATGATGATCATGAAGCTTCGGATCAAGTTACTGAACTTCGTAGGTCCACAAGGACACGTTCCGCACCAGAGTGGTACGGCAACCCTGTCCTGGAAATCATGTTGTTAGACAACGGTGAACCTTCGAACTATGAAGAAGCGATGGCGGGCCCGGATTCCGACAAATGGCTAGAAGCCATGAAATCCCAGATAGGATCCATGTATGAAAAAGAAGTATGGACTTTGACTGACTTGCCCTATGATCGGCGAGCCATAGAAAACAAATGGATCTTTAAGAAGAAGACAGACGCGGATGGTAATGTGACCATCTATAAGGCTCGACTTGTCGCTAAGGGTTATCAACAAGTTCAAGGGGTTGACTACGATGAGACTTTCTCACCCGTAGCGATGCTGAAGTCAGTCCGAATCATGTTAGCAATTGCCGCATACTATGATTATGAGATATGGCAGATGGACGTCAAAACGGCATTCCTTAACGGCTTCCTTAAGGAAGAGTTGTATATGATGCAGCCGGAAGGTTTTGTCGATCCTAAGAATGCTAACAAAGTATGCAAGCTCCAGCGCTCAATCTATGGGCTGGTGCCAGCATCTCGGAGTTGGAACATTCGCTTTGATGAGATGATCAAAGCGTTTGGGTTTACACAGACTTATGGAGAAGCCTGTGTTTACAAGAAAGTGAGTAGGAGCTCTGTAGCATTTCTCTTATTATATATGGATGACATATTATTGATGGGAAATGATATAGAATTCTTGGAAAGTATTAAGGCCTATTTGAATAAGTGTTTTTCAATGAAGGACCTTGGAGAAGCTGCTTATATATTAGGCATCAAAATCTATAGAGATAGATCAAGACGCCTCATTGGTCTTTCACAGAGTACATACCTTGACAAGATATTGAAGAAGTTCAATATGGATCAGTCCAAGAAGGGGTTCTTGCCTGTATTGCAAGGTGTGCAGTTGAGCACGGCTCAATGCCTGACCACGGCAGAAGATAGAGAAAAGATGAGTGTCATCCCCTATGCCTCGGCCATAGGGTCTATTATGTATGCCATGCTGTGTACCAGACCTGATGTAAACCTTGCCGTAAGTTTGGTAGGAAGGTACCAAAGTAATCCCGGCATGGAACACTGGACAGCGGTCAAGAATATCCTGAAGTACCTGAAGAGGACTAAGGATATGTTTCTCGTATATGGAGGTGACGAAGAGCTCGTCGTAAAGGGTTACGTCGACGCTAGCTTCGACACAGATCTGGATGACTCGAAGTCACAAACCGGATACGTGTATATTTTGAATGGAGGAGCAGTAAGCTGGTGCAGTTGCAAGCAAAGCGTCGTGGCGGGATCTACATGTGAAGCGGAGTACATGGAAGCCTCGGAGGCAGCACAGGAAGCAGTCTGGATGAAGGAGTTCATTACCAACCTAGGGGTGATTCCCAATGCGTCGGGCCCGATGACTCTCTTCTGTGACAACACTGGAGCCATTGCCCTTGCGAAGGAGCCCAGGTTTCACAGGAAGACCAGACATATCAAGCGTCGCTTCAACTCCATTCGTGAAAGTGTTCAAAATGGACACACAGATATTTGTAAAGTACACACGGACCTGAATGTAGCAGATCCGTTGACTAAACCTCTCCCTAGGGCAAAACATGATCAACACCAGGACGCAATGGGTGTTCGATTCATCACAATGTAACTAGATTATTGACTCTAGTGCAAGTGGGAGACTGTTCGAAATATGCCCTAGAGGCAATAATAAATGGTTATTATTATATTTCTTTGTTCATGGTAATTGTCTATCGTTCATGCTATAATTGTATTGTCCGGAAATCGTAATACATGTGTGAACACATAGACCACAACGTGCCCCTAGTAATCCTCTAGTTGACTAGCTCGTTGATCAACAGATAGTCATGGTTTCCTGACTATGGACATTGGATGTCATTGATAACGAGATCACATCATTAGGAGAATGATGTGATGGACAAGACCCAGTCCTAAGCATAGCATAAAAGATCGTGTAGTTTCGTTTGCTAGAGCTTTTCCAATGTCAAGTATCTTTTCCTTAGACCATGAGATCGTGCAACTCCCGGATACCGTAGGAGTGCTTTGGGTGTGCCAAACATCACAACGTAACTGGGTGACTATAAAGGTGCACTACGGGTATCTCCGAAAGTGTTTGTTGGGTTGGCACGGATCGAGACTGGGATTTGTCACTCCGTGTGATGGAGAGGTATCTCTGGGCCCACTCGGTAATGCATCATCATAATGAGCTCAATGTGACTAAGGCGTTAGTCACGGGATCATGCATTGCGGTACGATTAAAGAGACTTGCCGGTAACGAGATTGAACAAGGTATTGGGATACCGACGATCGAATCTCGGGCAAGTAACATACCGATTGACAAAGGGAATTGTATACGGGATTGACTGAATCCTCGACATCGTGGTTCATCTGATGAGATCATCGTGAAACATGTGGGAGCCAACATGGGTATCCAGATCCCGCTGTTGGTTATTGACCGGAGAGGCGTCTCGGTCATGTCTGCATGTCTCCCGAACCCGTAGGGTCTACACACTTATGGTTCGGTGACGCTAGGGTTGTAGAGATATGTGTATGCGGAAACCCGAAAGTTGTTCGGATTCCCGGATGAGATCCGGACGTCACGAGAGGTTCCGGAATGGTCCGGAGGTGAAGAATTATATATAGGAAGTCCAGTTTCGGGCACCGGGAAAGTTTCGGGGGTTACCGGTATTGTACCGGGACCACCGGAAGGGTCCCGGGGGTCCACCGGGTGGGGCCACCTATCCCGGAGGGCCCCATGGGCTGAAAGTGGAAGGGAACCAGCCCCTAGTGGGCTGGGCGCCCCCCATGGGCCTCCCCCCATGCGCCTAGGGTTGGGAACCCTAGGGTGGGGGGGTTCCCCCTTGCCTTGGGGGGCAAGGCAACCCTTTCCCCCCTTTGGCCGCCCCCCCCATGAGATCTCATCTCTAGGGCCGGCGCCCCCCCAGGGGGCCTATATAAAGGGGGGGAGGGAGGGCAGCAACCTACAGCCTTGGGCGCCTCCCTCCTCCCCTGCAACACCTCTCTCTCTCTCTCTCTCGCAGAAGCTCGGCGAAGCCCTGCCGGAGACCCGCTACATCCACCACCACGCCGTCGTGCTGCTGGATCTCCATCAACCTCTCCTTCCCCCTTGCTGGATCAAGAAGGAGGAGACGTCGCTGCACCGTACGTGTGTTGAACGCGGAGGTGCCGTCCGTTCGGCACTCGGTCATCGGTGATTTGGATCATGGCGAGTACGACTCCGTCATCCACGTTCATTGGAACGCTTCCGCTCGCGATCTACAAGGGTATGTAGATGCACTCCCTTCCCCTCGTTGCTAGTAGACTCCATAGATGCATCTTGGTGAGCGTAGGAAAATTTTAAAATTATGCTACGATTCCCAACATTGTGGAGGACGGTGGCGATGGATGTGGTGGAGGACGGCGGCGATGGATGGGGTGGATGACGGCGGCGATGGATGCGGTGGCGGACGGAGGCTGGTGTGGGAATGGTGTTCTAGCACGGATGGTGTATGAATGGGAAAATGGAGGGAGAGGTATGGGGAACCATGTTTTTGGGACGCGCTTGTCTGAAATATGGGAAAGTTACGAACTTAGCCCCCGTTTAAAATTTGGACGTCTCGTCGGTTGGGGATACGACGGTAATGTCGCATCTCGCCAATATTTGCCCAGAGCGATTTCGGGTGAGGAGAGGGTGGTTGGCGCCCATGGTTGGCGCCCACGGTGTATGAACGGGGCTGACAAGTAGGGCGGTTGTGTCACGTCGGAGCGAAGTTACAAACCTGCCCCTATTGAAAATATTTGCCTACATCGATTTCAGCCGAGTCGAGTTTGTTTTGCCGCCCACCGTGTATGAATGGGGAAATGGAGGGAGAAACAGAGGTCTTTCGGACGAGCTTGAATCAAATGTGTTTTGCCGCCCATGTTTGGCGCCCACCGTGTCGGAATGGGCTCAGAGGCGGTCGTGTCACGTCTAATTGAAGTTACTAACCTACCCCTATTTAGGGCAGTGGAAATCAGGCCGATGGATTGTCCGTGTAATGGGTAGATAGTAATTTCCATCTCCCAAACACTTGGCTTCGGGCAGCCGACGTGGGAGTGAGACATTTTGCCGCTTCTTTCGAATTTTGGGACAATAAGCATCCACGTTTACCCTGGCAACTAAATTCGAATCCATTTTGTATTCCTATACGAATCTTTATAAATCATTCTATGTGTTTTTATATATCTTCAAAAGGACGACAAAGATGTATTCCATTGTCATATATGAATATGGTTTACAAATGCCGATACTCAAATTCAGAAGCTAGAATCCAGTTTAAGGTGAATTCGAATATTTGGAACACTTCATGTCCAACTCAAATGTCACACGCAGCATAATGTGTACTCCCATTTGGATATGTACACAAGCGATGTATCAAGATTCAAATACCGAGTCAATCAACCAAGAATGTACAGAACAACAGACATATAAACACTTATAGAGTATATAGATCAATAATATCAATTAACATACATAAGCCAGGCCGTTGTACTTTTTTTTTGCTACAACAACATCCTTTTTTTAGCCAAGCTACTACAGCATCTTGGCCCTTTCCGATGCGTGCCACTTATGGTCCATCTATACTACTATTATTGCTGAATGCACATTCAGCCCGATTGGCATATTTGTAGGTCTGGCACAGCAATCAAAATGAAATGTCTCCGAGTCTTATCAATTAATACAGACTTGTGCTCAAATAAAATTACAAACCAAAAAACAAAAAACAATTATTACATGATCTCTAAAACAAATGGTTTGATTTATTACATGAACAAGCAACACAAAGGTTATTCAACGATGGAAAGAACATTTCACCTATGATTTACCAAGTGGGAATTTAATTTCCCTTTTTCCTTCAGGACCTTAACAATGTGGTCAGTCTCAGCTTGCTTCGTTTTGAAATCCGCCAAATATTTAATGGTTGTCTTGAGTACTGCTTGTGATTGTGTTGTTTGCCTCCTCAACATGTCAACTTCATCTCTAAGTGCAGAAGCAGAATATATTTCTACCACTAGTTTAGCCTCTAGAGCATCAGGAGTTGGCAATTCATAATGCACGATTGGGCCGGTGCCACTGCTGTGGGATGATACAACGTCCATGGGGACCTCGCTCTTTGATCTTGGGCTAACCTGTTTTGCCATTAAAGTACCGATTGGATTCAGAAAAGTTGAAGTTAGCAAAACATCTCAACTGGGAGTTATAACAGCAAACCAGTTAAACAAACAAGGAAATGAAGAGTTTCAATTGGATGCTGAAAAGTTGTTATTAACATCATTGTAACCCGTTGTTGCAGCAGCAAAGCAGTTAAACAAACAAGTAGCTATTTAAGTTTAGGCAAACAGGTAATTCTTAATAGTAAGTATCAAACACATAGATAGGTGCAATCTATAATAGGATTAACAAGCTGTGGCATTATGTAATCAGTAGCAAACTAAATTAATCCGAGCAACGTAATTGAACAATTTTGCAATAAGTGGCTAACTAAAATTCCGAGAAGCAGGTAACTGAACTTACGCTAGTTCTTTGTACAGGCACACTGCAACTTCTTTTTCGCTTACAAGGTTGTACAAAGGAGTCCATGGCATCAATTGCTTGGATACATAGTCCCAATACTTCTTTCTTCCCACACTGCATTGGTAAGTCGAATGGTTAATCTGGTAAGATGGTGCGTCCTTGATATGTTATATGAGGACGTGTAGTCAAACTAGTTGTAGCCACACACATCACACTGGCTTTTACTATATATTTCATGCGATTACTTTTGGCATATCAGATCTAAGCAATCTACAATAGGATGAAAAGACTGGCATCCTTTACATTATTGGCGAACTCAGTTCATAGAAACAAGCAATTCAACCATTCTGTGGGTAAATCAAAAGCGCCACTGGAATATTTTTCACTTCCCCAATCATACATGCAAAAAGGGGCGACGCCACCATAGGGGCTGGTATGGACGGCCGCCTCAGGTGGCTGGAAAGTGTGCACCTAGTTTGAGTCGTCCAGGTTGGCCCATGCTAGTTTTGGTCGTCCCAACGCATGAGCAGGCAATCTAAAAAATGAAGAAAAATGTTTCAATTTGGATGGGCCAATAACATAAGTGCAAGGCAGGGCCTATAGCAGGCTCGTGGCCCAAACGAGCGCCTCACATATCGATCGACAACAGGAAAAATCCCAATTCATTTGCTCCAGCCTCCATTCTGGTTCGCTCCTAACCTAGCCGCCGCTGGACAGACCGACACAGCACTTCCTCGCGCCCTCGTTGGAGGGCGGTCGCCGGGCTTCAAGCGAACAGAAGGACAAGAAGATGAAGATCCAACCCTGGGTGTAGCCTGCGTGGGAGGCAGCGGCGACAGCACAAGCATGGCATCGAGCTTGCGCAAACGGACAGTCGTAGCTTGCAAGAGTAGCATGCGCAACGAGCAGGTACATCACATCCCTGATTATATCTAATTCAACTCTTCAATTTCTGGCCAATAGTTAAACCTGACGGTGTTGTAAAACTGCTTGTATGTAGGGAATCTATGAGAAAATGAAACCAATTTCTACTTATTTTATAACTCCCCCAATCAATACAGAACTGACTGAATCTGATGTATCTAATCAAGTTTTCGGTGCAAACATCCAAGCTCATGTTGTTCTTGAGCCTGAAGTGTCTAATGAACAGACTGCTAATGAAGGATTTGATGCAAACATTTTACATGCTCCTGGTGATGAACATATAGTGTCTAATGAGGGATCTAATGCAAGCATTTTGCAAGCTCCCATTGAAGGATTTAGTGTCTAGTGATGAGCTACTATGTTGAGAGAGACATAGAGATTTGCAGGCATTGATGATAAGCAAATTATAGTGCATTTTCATGGCTTGAGGAAACGTTGAGGCCATCTACCAGAAAATCCCCGTATCATGACAACGTAGCATAAATACTTTTCTAATCTGTTGTTTGAAACTTTTGGAATACTTGTGCAGGATAGATATATTGATATGCAGTTTGCGCACTGGTTATAGGTGCAATTACACTTCGATATTTTCAGCCAGAGAATGAATAATTCAAGCAGGTACAGACCATGTTTGTAGTCCTTGTACAACATGTTGCATTTTGTGTTTTTTGGTGCTTGCATCATTTAGTGTTTATAATCTGAACTACTTTGGATCATTAGCTGGTTTTCAAAGTGCATGTAGCTTCACATTTCTCAAGTTATGTTGATTTCCGAAGTGCAAGTGCCTTCGTATTTTTTAAGTTAAATGTTCGCCCATGGTAACTTGAATTCGTGGATCCGCCACTGCACACAAATCATACATGAATGCCAGTACGAATTAAATGAAATGCAGGGACTTACGGTAGCTCGTTGTACAGGCTCACTGCAGCTCTGCTTGCGCTTGGATGTTCCATGTACAAGTCCCTGTTACCACTTGCTTGGATGTGCAGGCCTTGTGCTCCTTGCATCCCCCTCTGCATTTTTTACACGGCGAATGGTTGATCAAATAAGAGGAATCGACCTTGCTGTTGTACCGGAGGACAGATACTTACAAGGTTATACGGGTGTGCAGGATGTGTACCAGATCCTGTAGCGCCGTCATGTTCTGCTAAAAAATGGATTTGCTTGTTTCAGATGATATCTCTAGAAGAAATAAGAGTTAAAGTTAGAGTTCCATAGGCGTGTAAGCTAAGAGAGCAGTGAAAGGATATCCAAACATCGTCGAAACATTGCACAAGGGAGTGATGTGTGGATACCTAGTTCGGGCCGGCGTTTGGGAGGGAGGGAGGGGGTGGGTGGCTGGGTGCTAAGCGTCCGTCCGACACACACGACCACCATGACACGACCCTGGTCTGCCTGGTGCGCCTACATTTGAGAATGCAAACGAATGTTCTTTCATTTGCAAACGAATCTGTATGTATTACCATGCCTGTGTTTTCCTTGCAATAATTAGTCATTCGAAACGAGATACTATAAATTAATTAATGAGGAGTTATTTGAAAAAAAATCGAAATGGTATCCACGGCATCCACGCTAACGTGGATTAGAGTGTGTGTCACATAATTAGTTATTTGAATTGTAGTGTGTGTCACATAGCGATCTCGAATTCTAACGTGGATTTCGCATTTCACTGTATCGATGCTACTTTTTTAATACAAATTCATATGTATATGATGAACACCATGGTAGTGAGAAAACTTTTGGATGGATTCAAACATATGACCTACAAAATAGCACAACAAATCGAGTCAATGTCAACTTTTCGAAACCTAGTATGGCACGAATTTGAAATAATTACCCATATGCATGGTCATCGGTTCAAATCTTACAATGTACACTAAATTGAAACATCAATATTAAGTCTCGTACTATCTACATTCAAATGTTGTTTTTAGCCCCCCTGCACACATGCTACATACTTCCTGTATCGGTCAATCTTCCTCTCCTATCCACCTTAGGAAGCTATCGGTTTCCAACACACATTCATTCTTTCTCTCCATGTTTCGATCTCTAACTCTCTCAACTACACAACCCCCTTTTTCCACTCTGTTACCAAATGTATTTACCTCACACACCCGCCATTGCGCCCCATGCCGAGCTCTCTCTCTCTCCCTCTCCCTATCACCCTCTTGCGCTAAATACATGCATTGCCTATCTAGCCCCCCAACCTCTCGTGCCCACGCATGCACGTTGTCTATCTAGGTCACTCCCTCGAGACTGTCTCACTCTTTCTTCAGCACGGCGGGCCACACTCGCTCAATCTCGCTCTCTTTATCTGAGTCTCGTTTGACCTCCTTTTCTTTCACACCCAAATGATATATCTCCCTGTTCGGGCCTCGATCGACACACTCTATACTCTCTCACACAGATTGTCTATCTAGGTCAGTCCATACAAGCCGCCCCCACTCTTTCGACCTCATGGCGGGCCACCCTCGCTCAATCTCTCTCTCCCTCTCTCTCTCTCTCTCTCTCTCTCTCTTTCTCTCTCTCTCTCTCTCTCTCTCTCTCTCTCTTTGTATGTCTCGATTAACCTCGCTCTTTCTTGGACAAAAACGATATATCACCATATTTGAGCCCAATTCGATCTATTCACATTGTATACTCTCTCACGCACATTGTCTATCTAGGTCACTCTCTCCAACCCGTCTCACTCTTTCAATCGCAGGACAACCCTATGTGATCGATTGACCTTGGTTCCTCTCACGCACAAAATATATCTACACGTCTATGACCGGATCATCTCTCAAGCTCTATCTTACAGCCCTCACCCTTGCCAAAAGCTCAATCGGACAATATCTCTCTAGAGCATATATATCTGTTCAATGAATGTCAGACCACACTCACTTTGTCTCTCTATCTATATGTCTCTCGATTGACCTCGCTTTCTCACGCCGTATCTTCCACACACTGAAGCTACCTCTCCATCCCTCGCAAAGCCGGAGCTATTTACATTCTGAGGGGCACTCCAACCTTGGACTAATTTGTGTAGGCATTTATTCCGGTCGGTTTAGATTATATTTTTGTAGCATTCGGCCCACAACAACTCCAAATACCATTGCAACCCCTGCAACTCCCCTAGTTGATTTCCCTCTGGCCCGGTCATCGCTCTCTCGCACGTCCTTTCTCGCCTTAAACGTTGCACCATGGTATTATTACAAAAAACTCTGTTTTTCTCTTTAATTATTATAAATAAGCTACAAAACTACACACCGATAGTCCACTTGGAATGGAACAAATTTCGACCCACAAATTAAAGTGCTACAAACTAGACACCGAGGGGCCCACATGTCATGAAACAAATTTGGACCCATATACAAATTTAAAAATAAAGGACAAGGATCGAACATGCGACCAGGGCCTTCAAGCCGCACGTCAATAGGCAACATACGTAGAATAGCAATGTTTGTTCTACCTCCCTTTGTTCACATAATGTTTTTATATTACCACAGCCTATTTAATGGATAACATGTAATATTATTTTTAGTACTATTCGCCTTCACTTACTGGTGGGTTCCATGTGTCCTCTCTCTCTCTTCTCCCCTTCTACGTTTAGACGCACGAGCAAACACGAAGAACTCGCGGGCGATGTTGTCGTTGACCATATCTGGACACGTTCAGAAGTTACGGCACCAGTTTCACGTATTAGCAGCACTAGTCAGTGTGTACGTGCAATGCACGTTAATTTGGAAGTATATAAAGTGCATGTGGATATTAAGTAGGATATTATTTGTGTGTTATTATGTGATTAGCACTATTTTTGGCATGAAATTAACTGCATGCTAAACGTGTTGAGCGCTCGACATTGAAGCAGTCTAGGTCGTTGGATGACAAGGAATACATGTGGCTTGATGACGTTTTATATTTAATTAGATACGACTCTAGCAGAACATTCAATCGATCAAACCATAGATTTCGTTTAGTCTGACTCCGACTTTAAATTATACGATGATCAATCTAAAATAAACGGAAATGATAAACGTTTGGATTTTAAGCATGGCAATCCGAACGTTTTTCATGGCAAATTTAGATTATGCGGCAGCGGTGGGGGCGTCTTGCGGTGGGAAGCGGCTCCTCTGCCGTGCTCTTTGTGCCGTCGGGCCACTGACCGACGGCGACGGCGGCGCCTTGCGCCGTGGTTGGCGTACTCCTGGACGTTGGCCTAGCTTGAAGGAAGGCCAAAATGTTCTGGACTTCGTAGCGAGTCAACTGGCGGGAGGAGGTGACTGGCGTTGGTGCAAGGAAGCGGTCGACGGCGGACATCCATGCCGCTAAGGGGGGCACTGGCACCCGCGCGGGGACAGGCGCTGTCAACGGTGCGGCAGAGACATTCGTGTGCACGGGCACCGGCACGGGCGCGCACGTCAGTGCACGCGCAGGCGCATGCGCTGGCAGGTGCACGGGCACCGGCACGGGCATGCTCGTCAGTGCACGTGCAGGCGCATGTGTTGGCAGGTGCACGGGCGCGTGAAAGTCGGCGGGGACCTCGTGGAACCCCGTGGCATCAAGCTCGGTGACAATGTGCGGCTCCCAGCCCATCAATGCCACGGGGATGGGCGCTGGCGCAGTCGGGGCGACGGGAGCCGGAACGGGAGCGGGGACAGGCGCGGCGTCTTCCCGCAAGGCCAGTTCAAGCTCGTCCTAAAATGCCTTATGTTCTTGAGACTCCGTCTGGGTGTCTTCCTCAGGAAACTGGAAGTCTAAGGGCTGACCATCGTGATGCGCCATGGCGTACGTTTAGGTCAGGCTGGTTGGAGGTAGATGACAGGATAATCATAGAGGAAGAGAGAAGATTGTAGCGATACCGGGTAGTGCGGGGTCGATTTTAAACTGCGGCGCCGGCGACATTAAAAGTGGGAGTAGTTGGGACGAAGGTGGGCGGCGGAGCCTGGTCAAAGGGCTCGTCTCCTGGTGAGCCTGCACAGCAGCCTGCTCGCACGCCTCCCTGTCCGCTGGCGCAGCTGTCTGCTCGCACGCCTCCCATTGACTCACACGCTTGCTCGGACGGCACCTGCCGATGAGAAACAGGACTCGTGGCGGCACGTAAACGCCGACGGTTTCAATAGTGAAAGCGTTCGCCTTAACGTGACAGGTCTTTGTTCCAAAATACCTTGGCTCTTCATTTGTGCAACTTGTCATAAGCAGCTTGTCTCAAATTGAAGAAAAAAATTAGGAAGTAATATTTTTGCCATATCACGTGACCATGATCAGTTTCAAGAATTTATGGTCACTATTGGGTTTTCTGAAATTTAAGATCCAGGATTCGAAACAATATCATAACCTGCATCATGCAATAAATTTTCAAGCCATACATCTGTCCTGTTGTATTTATTAAGCAAGGATTTGGTCAAACATTTTGCTTAGTTAGACTTCAGACAAGTTATATATGCAGAGTAAAAGGATAATCCCTCCATACCAGTGCATTGGCTGATATATTAACTCAAGTACTAGGCACGAACAAATGGGCTCAATTCTGTGCTCAGCCTGGTGTAGTAGTAGTAGTAGTAGTAGTACTAGGCAATGCAGTTGACGGGTGACCTTGGCGAGCGGTGACCGAGGGAATTGAACCGTGCTCGACACAGTAGGTAACGTTGTCTAGTTACTAAAGCATCCCTCCGTTGTTCATCAGTAGTCATTATGGACCGGGGACATGAGGGGAATTTCCTAGGGCTGGAATTCTGGCCGCTAGATATTTCGACTCGAAACGTGGAGGCTCGACTGGTTGGAGTTGCCTAATGTGCATACCACGCATGCCACCAGAAGGACACGAGCCCGATTTTTTTATTTTTTTTATTTTTTAGGATCAACACGAGCCAAGGTCTGGCTGGTACGCCGTTGGGTCCTACCATTCGAGAATACGAAAGGAACCTTTTTAATTGCCGAATGAATCTATGTGTATTACTATGCCCGTATTTTCCTTGCAAATACTAATCTCAACGTGGTAATTGATTTATGATGAGTTGTTGAATTAGAGTGAGTTTGTGATATAGTGATCTCAACGTGGATTTCACATTTTATGGTATCCGTAGTAAGTTTTTCAATGCAAATTCAAATTTAAAAGATGAACAATATGGAGGTGAGAAAACTTTGTATGTATCAAGCATATGACCACACACACACACACACACACGAACACAACAACAATCCAATAGGTATAGTGCATCTATTTTTCCAAACCATGCATGTATGACAAGAATTAAAAAATACTCCTTCTGTTCCTAAATATTAGTCTTTTAGAGATTTCAACAAGTGACTACATACGGAGCAAAATGAGTGAATCTACACTCTAAAATATGTATATATACATCCGTATGTGCCAGTCCATTTGAAATCTCTAAAAAGACTAATATTTAGGAACGAAGGGAGTAAAATGTAAGACATGCATGGTCCTCAATTCAATATTTAAAATGAACATGAAACTGAAACATGAATATTAATTCTAGTACTACAGTACATGCAAATGTTGTGTTTAATTAGGCGGAGCTATGATTGTCGGGGGTCAACTACTCGACCTTAGATAAAATTGTGAAGCTCTGTTTAGGGTTGTTTAGATTGTATTTGTCCCCACCCTCCCAACCACCGATTGGTTGTGCCACCCCACCCCTCCTCCCCGGGAGATTATCATGTGCCCCCATACCTTAGATGCTATATGCCGATACGAGTTGCTTGGAGCTTGTAGATCTGAGATATAGCAGCTCACATGATGTCTTAATATTTTTACAGGAAACCTTGATGAGTTTGAGAATTGCACACAATTTGTACAAAAGCTACTCAGATGCCCTTGGACCCCATATCCAACGACCTCGAAGCTCGTATCACCGTAGCATCTAAGATGAAGGAGGACATCATATTCTCCTGTATGTAAGAATATCATGTGCTACCACACCTTAGATGCTTTGGTGATACAAGCTCTTCGGAGCCGTTGGATTTGTGACCCAACACCTCCTCGGTGGTTCGAATGGTTTTTTTGCAAAAAAGCCCACAAAGAGTTCGGCCACTGCTTACAAGCACAAAGACTGCTCAGATGCCATTGGATCTCAGATCAAACAACCTCGAAGCTCGTATCACCGTAGCATCCAAGCTGCGAGAGCACCTTATGTTTTCTTGCATGGGAGAATATGAGGTGCTCCCGCACCGTAGATTCTATGGTGATACAAGTTCACGGAGATCTAACGGCCCACAGTAGGAGGTTAGAATGTTTTTGCAATATACAGCTGAGAGAGTTTGGGAATTGCACAGAAAGTACAAGTACTACGCATGTGCCATCTGATCACTGATCATACGACCTAGATGCTCATATCACCATAGCGGGTAATTAAGCTACGGGGAGCACCTAATATGAGCAATGGGGAGCCGTTGGATCCAAGATGCAGCGGCACACACGAGGCCTAAATGTTTTATTTGCAAAAAAAACTTTGGAGAGTTAGGAAATTGCGCATAATTACAAAGACTACTCCCAAGCCATTGGATCTCAGTTCCAACGGTGTAAAAACTCGTATCACCATAGCATCTAAGCTGCGGGGTGGATGTGATATTATATGCCGCTGTCATTTTTGTCGTAAACTTGCAAAATACATGTAACTCATGCCGTTTTTTCAAAAAAACCATCCTACACTGAAATATCGGAACAACACACGGGGGTCCCACTTGTCATTAATCAAATTTGGACCTAAAACTAACAAATCTGAAAGACGAGATTCGAACTGGCAACCTGGACTACAAAGCGTAAGTCGATAGCCTAAAACAACAACGGTTGTTGGCTTTGTCCCATAACTTGATTTTATACAGTATTACGTTGAGTAGAGTAGAGGGAGTGCCTCGTCAACACGTGCATGACCGTTGACTCACTTACTGGTGGGTCCCAGGTCTGCGATCTCTCTCTTCTCTCCATCGTCTAACCTTTGCACGGGCACACAGGAAGAGCGGCGCTAGCTTGCCGTGGTGTTATACAACTAAAAAAAGCTTGGAAAATAGATGAATCGCCTAGAACAAGAGACATTGTGGCTGGTCGAGACGGAGCTAACCACACCTATCCTCCGTGCCACGTTAGCATGATGAAGCTGTGTGGCTAGTGGGGTGTTTTCGACCGACTGGTTGGGTCCCGAGGTCGAACCATAGGTACTACATCTGATATAGTATATTTTTACACGCACATTTTTCCTTCGTGCCGAGACATGGCACACCCTACCGCGCGGTTTCGGGGTCCTCCCGGGTGGTGCACGCATATATTCTTCCTGATGTGGGATGCCCTACCACGCGTTTTCGCCGAAGCAAGTAAATGAGTCGTCAAATCACGAAAGACCACCTTTCCCGCCGAGTACATCAGTGAAGCAGGGTGGCTAGCTAGTTGGGCTAGTTCGACCGATTAGCTAGGCCGCCGCCATATTTGTTTTTTCACCCCTTTTTTAATCTACTCGCCGGCAGGTAAATTTAAAAATCCACCGCGGCGTTGCTCTGGTGTTTGGGTGCGGCAGGATTTTTAATTTTTTGATTGACGGGAGCAGGCGTGGCAGGATTTTTAATTTTTTGATTGACGGGAGCAGGCGCGGCACCAATTAGTCACGATGACTCCGCATGTAAAACCCACTGCTCCGTGATTTGAGAAGTCGTCGACTGGTGTTTTACCATGGTGAAAACCAAAAGATTCCCCGCTCCTCAGCTAGCTCCCTCCACCTTCCCGTAGATTGCATTGCCTTTCAGCCGTTTTGCCCCCTGCATCACCAACGTCGTGCGCCTCGAGAAGCAGAGGGACTTCGGTGGTGTTTAGGCGCCCTCTGCATGGGCATGTCCATGTCTCGGCGCAACATGACAGTTGGATCAAACTCAGACGGTGCAGATCAGTCACTGTAGCACAAAGCGTGTGGGTGTGTTTGGTTGCATTCTCATCTCAATATAGTTGTTTCCTCTTCGTGTATTTGTGTTAACCTACTAGTGTGGACTCATGCACCCTTTCATGCACTCTGCCAAACACCCAAAAGTGGGTCGAGAAGGGAACTTTTGCTCCCATCCCGTGCACCCTTCATACACCCTGCCTAACACTATTCGTGCTTCATATGGTTCATGTTTCGTGGAGTAGTGTAGCACCGTACTCTCCATGCGCTGTAGACCTAGTTCTGTTAACATTGATCTCACCTTTCATTCTTGACCGGACAGTCGAAAAAGCGGTACTATGTTACTACATTACTGTTCATATAGTTGACATGCGCACAACATCATTTGTTGTCGTCATATCTTACTACACTAGCAACAAGATTATGTAGTACTGGCGTATGAACAACTGCATATGCCTAGTAGTAGGAGCACTATGTATGTTCAAGTGGCTGCCGTGTTTCGCACTCCTCCGTCATAAGAGTGGAAACGCTTGCTGTAATCATTTTTTTCTTCAGAAAAACAGTGGACACGCTCTACCATGCGGATCCTCCTCCAGCCATGCACTAAATTACTCACTTTCGCCGACATGTGGGACAGCCAGCATCGGGGTCCACCAGCCATGCACTAAATTACTCCGTAGTAGAGTGACGGTAGAATACCCCGATCGAAGCGCCGCAGTAATGCCCAATGAGCTGTCAAATCACAAAACCCCCTCCTTTCCAACAGTAAGTTGGACGAACGAAGCAACCATCATTTCACTCTTCTCTCTCAGCTTCCTCTCTCCCCGACTCGCTTCTCCCTCATCTTGTTGCTCATTTCTTCAAGAAAACCCCGACCTGCTTCTGCCATTGTTCTTCTCTCCCAAAGAAGGAAAGGTGAGCGCATCAATGTGTTGATTCTGGCCAAGGCCCGGTCTTGCAACCCCGAGACTGATCCTATAACTCCCTCTCTGTTCTTCTTTTGGGTTTGTGATTATGGTTTCTTTTCTTGTGTTTCTATTTGACAGTTTCTTGATGGACGCTGGAGCACCGACCGAAGTGATGTCTATGGCTCTGGCCAAAACCGTCGAGGCTCATGGTACGAAGAAGCGCAAGCACCCCGCCGAGACTACCGCAGACAAGCTCAAAGCCATCACCCTGTCCAAGCCCCCCTCTCCGGGATCCCTCATTAAGCAAGTCCAGGTAATATCTCTTCTTGACGATCTTTTTCTCGATCTTGACCGTGTTTTTTCATCTAACACGCAGTACTAGTACTAGTAGTACAACTTTCTAGGTGATCTTGCATGTGATTTTTGTGTGCCAAATGATGGTTCTAAATTCTTCTTTTGACCAAAACTTGCGAGAGGTTGACACTGATTTCTTATAGATTACTTTCAACTACTCCCTCTGTCCCAAATTTCTCGTCTTAGATTTGTCTAGATACGGATGTATGTAATAATAAAATGTGACTTGATACATCCGTATCTAGACAAATCTAAGACAAGAATTTTGGGACGAAGGGAGTACTTTATGAACATCGATGCTACCTTTGAAGAGGGTATATTTGCCTCAGTAACTTGTGTTATGGATATTGCAAGTAATCCCTCTGCTCTCATGCCTTTGAACACATGTTCTAGTGTCTTTGTTCACTCATTTCTGTGCGTATATGTAGTCATATATGGAGTATAATATCGAAAATCATCTTATCTTAACGGAGGTAGTAATAAAATATGGTTTTTGTTTGAATTAGAACCAGGTCTGCGGTGGAGATGAAGTTCTCAAAGTCATGCCGTGTGAACTGGAAGACCTAAGGATGAGTTCTACTACTAAACTATCCAGCTGTTGTGTCCTTGTCACCACGTGTCCTGAACTAGTGTTTTCCTGTAGCATTATTGTCAGGCGTGTTCTTGAGGCTGTACTTGACCACAACAATTTCCTGGCTGTGCCTTCGATTACGAAGGGTGTGGTTCTTGTAAAGCTTCCCAACAAATCTGATGCGGCCTGTCTTCTCATCATGTTTATGAGTGGAAAGACCACTCTATTAGGTTCTCCAAGGTTGACGAGATGGTGATGGTGCATGTAGACATCTCTCACGAAGTCCATGGCCTAGTCAGTTATGCGGGGTTCATCCCGTAGGTCAGTGGCAAGAAATAGTCTGCAGAGTTTAATTAGTGCAACTTTGCTTGTTTGTAGTAAGTACTATTGTTCAGTACTTGATTTGTGTTTGTGAACCCTGTATTGTTTATTAGTACTACCGCTTTTGGTGTGTGGTTAGTCCTGAGAACGGTCTATGTTAACGTCTGTCCACTCAATTCAGTCTGGATATTTTGAAGTCCAGATCATCTTTTTTGTGAGGACGGTTTATCAATTATGGTTACACTCCAATATCTGTATGCATTGCAGGGTTTATCGCACCCACCAGGATTTCCAGTCCCATGGATGTTCGGTCCATACGATTTGTCACGACCTTTGGACTGTCCTGCTTGTGGGAGTAGGTGGGGCCCCTGCATGCCACCCGTAGTTGGACGATTAATCTTCTGTTTAGTACTTCAACATAGTGATTTCTTGGTAAGGATTCACTCGTGTCATATCAAGTAAATCTTATTGATTTACTGTCTAAATCTTATTGATTTAATGTCATGTTTTCTTTCTTTTCCTGCAATTTTACGATGCAAGTTTTGCCATGTGACATTCATCACAGAATAAACCGTTTGGTTTGCTCTAGGATGGCTATTTTTGCAGGTTTCACTTCTTATGTCGTGTCACTAATGAAGGCACTGTCCATCACTTATATTACTGGAAAAAATTGGACCAGTCTGTTGTCTGAGTACAAGCTGAATCCCATTGTGAACTGCAGTTTGGTTTAACAAAAACGCCACAGTTAGTCCTTCTCGCGTTTAAAAGAAATGAAGAAGAAAACTGGATCACGGTTACGGAGCCTAATCAAGTTAGAAAGCTGATCATAGCAAACCAGACACGATCGCCGTTGTCTCGCACATCGGTACCACCTTCAGCAACGGATCGAGCACTGGCAGTTGCTCTAGCACTGACAGTGGCAGCAACTCAGTCTGATCCAGCTGAGGATTGGGCACCGACCGCATCAACGGATCAGGCTGATCTACCAGAGGATCGGGCATCGACACCGGCACGTGCTCCGACACCAGCACCAGCTCTACAAGGAGCACCATCTCCGGCGGCAGCAGTGACTTAGACACCTGCACCAACACTTGCACTTGCACCTGCTCCGGCCCGTGCAGCGGCAACCGAACGAGCAGTTGCACCGGCAATAGACTGGGCTGCAGTTCGCACTTCATATACCAAAGTCCTTACAAAAACTGACATGTCCACCTTCTTGGTAAGCATTGGCCGCCCAAGTGCTTCGTTCTTTTTGCTTTCCATGTTGTTTCGCATGATTCACTGTGTTGATCTAACTGTTTGGGTATGTCTTCTTGTTTGCAAACAGAGAATTCCTAGAGCAACGAGGGAGTCGTTCAACAATCCGGGCGACAGCGGCCAAGTTTCTCTTACCATGCGCAGCCTTGGTGTGAATGAACCTGCTCAATATACCGTAAGTACAAAGGATGGTCGCATGATGATTGATGCTAAAGGATGGTCAAGGTTCAAATCTAAATCATATCTTGCGGTAGGGGATGATCTCAAAATCGAACTTTCTCGGCAAGGAGAGCTGGTCCAAATCAACTTTGAAATTCTTCAGTAGCAGCACGCAACTGCTGAACTGATCTATCCTCCGAGAGATTTTGATGTAATAATTTGGCATGGTGAAACAAGTGTCCTGTGTGTATAAGTAATACAACAGTATTATTTATCACATGGTATATCGTTGATAGAATTGCAACTCTCATTGTTGGTTAGGAACTGTCGTTCGATTTCATTCCAACAGCTGACGTGCTTTATTCAATTTTGTGTATTCGCCTTGCGACAGCATCTAAAACTAGCGCCGCGCCGTTCGCTCGCAATATGAAAAGTGCTGAGGTAGAACACATGGGCCCCCAAACATGCAGGGTGGGCCTGCGGCCCAAAGTCCAAAACCGTGAGCCAGTCTGAGTATTATATTCTCAGCTGAACCCCCATAATGCCCGTGCGTTGCACGTACATCAAGATGCATTTGTATGAGTATTTTATCTTGTGAGAGAAAAGGATGAACGAGGGAAGGCCTTATTTGCAAATGTGGAGAGGTGTGTGGGTACCTTTTTGCAAAATTGCCATAGTTTCCTTCCTATCCATCAGATATAAATCGGACGGCCTATATTGCAGGATGGCAGGCACACCATCATCACCAACTCGTCTATACTGTGTTAAAAACAACTCTGTTTTTTATAATTATATATGTTATATATATTCCCCTTGATTTTTCTTATGTATAAAGTTGCGATATAAAAGATTTTTATATTTCTTTACAGAGGGAGTATCTCTGTGTCAAATATATATTTATGTGTAACTAGTTACTCCTGTCTTTCTACTTCCTTTCGCTGATATGTGGGGCATCCGGCAACGGGGTCCACGTGCCATATGCACAAATTAGAGTGCGCAACTGCACGGTAGAGACACCCCGGTCGTAGCGCCGCAGTAATGCCCAATGAGCTATCAAATCACAAAACCCCCCCTTTCCAGCTTTAGTAGTAAGCTGGACGGACGAAGCGGCAATATTTCATTGGGCCTGAATCCCCTTCTCCCTCGTCTGCTTGTTCAGAGAAAACCCCCTCTCGGCGATTGCATAGGGTTTTGTCATGGAGAACCAGGTACGAATTCTTCATCCATCCCCGATAAATCCAAGTCCCTTGGTCGCGGGTAATCCTAGGATGGCAGCCGCTGCCGTTGCATTTTTCTTCCTACTGAATCTAGTGTGTGTCATTTGCAGTGCCCAAAGTGCGAGGACCCTACAGGTTTCTGCGCCCTCGGTGAGACGCCACACTTGTTCCTTCTCATCCTAACACATGATTTTAAAACACGCACAGTATGTTCCTAGAATCCTCTTTTCTATCCGGGAGGGTGGGGTTTTTTTGAACATGCTATCGACTAATTTGGAAATTTGGATTGCTATATTTGGATAAAAGGTACTAGCAGTACGATGGTCAACACTGACGTGAAGGAGGAAGTTATTTCTAGATTTGGATAGGGAATACATTGTGATCTCATATTAATTTTTCCTGCAGTGCATTATTTGCTCTGCCAGAACACATGTACTCAAGATGCTCGGCCTTGCCATAACTGAATACACCAGTTTAATGGTCACAGTGAAGACAAGCCATGGATATAAGTTCCGAGTTGGGTTCATGAACCAAGAAGATCACTGCTTTTTTTATGGCCGAACCTGGATAAACTTTCTCAAGTGTTACGGACTGAAAGTTGGCGCACGAATGTTGATGGAAATAGCAGAACCTGGTCTCATCTTCACAGCGATCTTCCACCCCGACGTCGCTCCAATTGTTCATCCATATTAGTTTTGTATCTGGTTCTTGCTTGTTGCCTCGATTACTTCTTAATCCACCTATTCTTTCTAACTAATCACAATTTAACTTTAGAAGTAGCAACGAATCTCTTAGGAAGATGCTACTTCTAACTAATATTTTCTTATAATTGGTGGCACGTGTAGGTTTTTTCAGAGTTAAGCAGGCTGCTCGTTTGTTATTCTGTAACAACTCGGCTGTTACTGATGGCACTGAAGTTGACTGGGACGACATCCACAAGTTCCTACACTTTATTGATCGTCTTGAGGTCCTTGTGGGGAGTTTCAATGGTGGAAGGCCACGTGGGATATGTGTGCCACTGCTGCACTCGTTGAACAGGTCCAACTATGTCGAGAAACTTATGGTACGAGCTGTTTTCTGTTATATATGTTGTTCACAAACTATTGCTTATACACAGTTTTACAGCTGTGATCTTCTTGAAACAGAAACTGCCCAATTCTATTGTTCCTATACAGATGCCTAACCATGGTCGGGTCAGACTTGCGCTTGGTCACAACATGATGTTTATGTCGACCTACTCCATTCCCCTTGGAGGTGAAAAGATACTTACTCATGGGTGGTCTCAAATAATGAAGGCCCGTCCATCTTGGAGAATAGGACAGAAGATTATGTTCCTGCATTTCCATGGCTCTAAAGCGAATATCCTGTTTATTGACCACATTGCGAGATGAAGCCACTTTTAGAAGGTTGTCGATGCGCGGGGTGGCGCCTGGGCCTTGTCCCGGGGCTTGGCGGCCTCACCCTTGGTTAACTCTAGGCAAAGTAGCACTGTTCGAGGCGTGCTTTGTACGGTTGAACCTATATAAGTACTCATACTGCTTTCAGCTATGGTTGTTAAGTGCCCCTGCTGGTTTCAGTTAAGGTTGTTAAGTACTCCTGCTGCTTTTACAGTCTGTCATGTTTCTTCAGTCATATCTTCCTCCAGCCACCAAAACCAAACCAGCGCCGGCGGGGCCGCCTGCTTCCGCCTCCCACGGCTGGCTGCGCCTCAGCGCACGCATCGCCGCCCCACCGTCTCCTAAATCATTAACGCCGACGTCCGAGGCCTCGCCGTCCTCCTCCGCGGGCTTTGGTGCGCTTGCCGTGGCGCCGCCCTCTTGCATTGTCAACATGGTCAACAAACAACAGGAATCGGCAGAAGTACATGGAGAGGATTACAGTAGGGGCCCACCATGTCAGCGTATGGAAATATAAAATGCTTCCTCCTAGTGTTTTCCTGACATCTGGGACCCATGACATTATGAACGTATATAGTAAATAGACAAGAGAACAACACAAGATCGGCTGACACCTGGGACGTAGCTGCTTGAGCAGTATTTTCTTTGTTATTGTTGAGACGGAGCAGGGTTTGAACTGGGTTGTGGCCCGTCTAGCCCAGGCTTATATTTTATGTTCACCATGTGACCAGCCCAACTATTTTTTCTTTGTGAAAATGAGCCCAGTTTATTTTTTCTGAAGAATACCGAATCCAGGCCTACTTATTTTTCTACGCCCTGATGGGTTGCATCTCTTTCAAGACGCCTGCAAATCTAGAAAGTAATATGAAATGGGTTGTAAATTTAAAAAAAGATGATAATTTGGCAATTACTTTATAATTTCTGAATTTTTCACATTTTTAGATTCCTATTTCACTGGGCATTAACCTAATTTAAATATATCTTCAAAGTACTTTAAATTTGGCTCGACATTTCGGTATTAAAAATAGTTTGGAACCCACAGAAATATGCGAAATTGGTCCTGGCCAACAAAAAAACGGACTGCAATAAATTGCATAAGAAGTCGCAATGAGCTATATATAAATTATTAAAAAAAGAGGGAATGGTCTGACTTGTGGGCCTATTAAGTTGACGCGTATGCAAGATTTTTTTAGTTATTATATACGTGAACAAACGATTCTAGCAGACGTAACCGTTGGATGTCAATCCAACGGCCGTCGTGTTTCTTCAATCTCTGATCTTCTTGCTCCAGCGGCCAAATCCAGCGCCGGCAGGACCGCCTGCTCCCGCCTCCCGTGGCCGGTTGTGCTGCCACGCAGGCCTCACCGCCCCCTACTACTCCCACCGCTGGCCAGGGCATCCCTGTACTCACCCACACCCCCAGTTACTCAACGGCGACGGTAGCCTCACGCCGCAGCCGAACCAGTGAACCCTCGTACTCCTCTCCGCGTGGGCATCCACTGCCGCGTCTTCCCTAGCTCCGCGTCGTCCCCTTCCTAGGCCTCGCCGTCGTCCATCGCCCTAGTGCTATCGGCGCGGTGTGGTCAACATGGTCAAGGAACGACTTCCATCGGAAGAGTACTGTACCTGGAGAGGCTGGCAGTTGGGTCCACGGCGGCCGCAAGGAAGTGCCTCCTTATTACGCGCAAAATAATTATTCCTCCACCTGGCAGCAGGGACCCACCGGACGGGCCACTGTATTTTGCAAAAAAAAACTTCCCCCCCTGACTGCTCGGACCCACCAGCTACATCTTCGCATGCAAGGAAGTGCGTCCGGGCAAAAAAAAAACGATTCGCCCCCCTGATTGCTGGGACCCACTAGCTACATCTTCGCACGGAAGGAAGTGCCTGACTGTCGGGACCCACCTGGTCGAAGCGTACGTAGCATTGTCTCTGGTCGCGAATGTGTACGTACATACTGGTCGATGTAGAGGCGCGCACGTGTCGTAGTAGAGGCGCGCACGTAGCATATACACGTACATACAACAGCCAGTGTGCAAGAAAGAAAATACGGCCACGTACGTACATACGGGCGGGGTCTCAAACGCATACTCGCGGATACGTACGACCAGGGCTTGTGTACATGGCTGGGTCGGAACGGAGAAACTACGTCGTCGTCGTGTTCACGGGGAGGCAACGGAATGCGTCGTGTTTATCGGGAGGCAACGGAACGCGTGGTAGCCAACCGGCTTGGACGGAACAACCGATGGAAACGAGGCCTGGCGTACCGCACAACGGAGGAAATGGCCTTGTGTTCGACCGGCCACGTTCGAAATGGGATCCTGTTCATCGGGAGGGGTCTGGCGTACCGCAAAACGGAGGAAACGAACTTGTGTTGGACCTCCTACGGTCGAAACGGGGTCCTGTTGATCGGGAGGGGTGTGGCGTACCGCAAAACGAAGGAAACGGACTTGTGTTGGAGCGCTACGGTCGAAACTGGGGTCCTGTTCATCGGGAGGGGTGTGGCGTACCGCAAAACGGGACTCCACGGGGTACTATTCATCTCCACCGTCGACCCCCTCCAGCCTCCACGGGCTACTGTTCATCCACCGTCGACCTCCTCCAGCCTCCACCTGCGACTGTTCATCCACGTGCTCCTATTCATCCAGCCTCCACCGCGCGCTACTCCACCGGCTACTGTTCAACCAGCCCTCTCCACGGGCTCCTGTTCAACCACCCCTCCACGGGCTATTGTTCATCCAGCTCTCCACCGTCTACTATTCATCCAGCCCTCCACAGGGTGGTCCTGTTCATCCAG
The DNA here is from genome assembly GCF_018294505.1 of Triticum aestivum. Lineage (NCBI taxonomy): Eukaryota > Viridiplantae > Streptophyta > Magnoliopsida > Poales > Poaceae > Triticum > Triticum aestivum. The sequence continues at coordinate 10,239,560 of NC_057805.1, forward strand.
CCCTCCACGGGGTCCTGTTCATCTAGCCCCAACCGGCTCGATCGATCGGGGTCCTGTTCATCCAAAGGCAACACCACGGGGTCCTGTTCATCCATCCCCACCAGGAACTATTCATCCAACCCCCCCAGCAACGCTCACTGTTCATCCAGAGGCAGCATCGATCGGCTTCAGTTAGCAGCAGTAGAAGGAATCGCTCGATCGGGTTCAGTGAACAGCCATCAATCGATCGCTCGGGTTCAGTAACGTGTAGCCTGCAGTGCAATCGCTCGGGTTCAGTAGGCGAACGCCTCGCTCGGGTTCAGTTAGAGCCCAATGCCTCGCACCCACGCGCGTGCGTGTATGAGAGAAACGCGCAAACCTCCGTGCATCGCTTGGCCCCGACCACCCACCGTAACCGGGAACACCCCGATATTTTCCTAGCCCTCGCTTCTACCATAGTTTTTTCCGTCATGGACGGCCCAAAGAATGTCATGCAGCTGCGTCTCCGGCCCGCCCAGGACGAAAAGCCCATTTTCTGTCATGATTTTTTGTCATAGAAGTAGGAGCCCACCACATCTATGATGATACCGGGTTTTGTCACAATTATCGTCATAGAAGTGTCATAAGTATGATGAAAAAAAATTCATTCGGCCCAAAATGTCACGGATGTGTCTTTTTTTTGTAGTGCTGCCTTGGCCCTCGCGGCATCAGCTGCCCGCTTGCGAGCCGCTGTTTCCATCCGAGCTGCCCCGGCCTCTGCTCAAACCCCCGCCACGCGCCGAGTTGCCACTGCCTCCACCGTAACCCGCCGTGTTGCGCCTCTGCCGCAGCTCCACAATGGCCGGCCGTTGCTGCTGCCCCTCATCTTGAGCCAGCCGGTGCTGAGCCGCCCCGCGTCACGCTGGTCCTGTTGCTTCGAGTCGCCTGGCCTATTCAGCAAGTCGGCCTCATCCTCACTAATTCAATGAGTCGCCGTCACGCCTGCATTGAGCCGCCGACATCGTCTCCAAATTGGCCTCGTCTCTACGGCCTCACCAAGCCGCCATGGCCTGCCTGAGCCGCTGTCTCGTGCCAATCCAAGCCACCTCTTCCGACGGTCTTTGTCAAGCCGACCTTAAGTCACCGTCGTGACCTCTGTGGTCTCCGAGGCTGCTCTTTACTATTCCAAATCGCCGGCCTCACAGTCACCCTTTTCTTTTGCAGTGGTTCATCGCCAAGCCCTCTGTTGTGAGCCGCCGTCCCCGCAGATGCGTGATGAGTCGCCGCCCCTGCCGCGTTGAGTCGCCGTCTTGTTGCGTATGGAGTTGCCGCTCAGTTACGAGCCGCCGGGGGTGTATTGAATCGTTGATCTTCTGCGTTGAGCCACCGGGGCCGCGTTGATCCGCCTGTGCTGTGTTGAGCTGCCATGGTCGCATTGAGCCGCCTCTGCTGTAGTGAGCTGCCGGGGCCGCGTTGAGCTGCCTCTGCCGTGTTGAACCGCCGGGGTTATATTGAGTTGCCGGTCTACCTGAGCCGCCTTTGTCGCGTTGAACGGGTCATCCGTTATCCGAAGAAATCAGGTGATATCCATCCAAGTTTGTTTTACTAGCACATATTATTTTTCGTCAAAGAACAGTTTATCTTTGCCTTGGTCTGCAATATTGTTTATGCAGGACAATTGTTCATTGCAAGAGCGATGGCCGTGTCATGGATGTATAGCTCGCGCCATCATTACCATCCGCCAGCATCTGACCGTGCCATGATGCTCGATGAATATATGTGAAAACCGCCACTTTTTACGGCCCAATTTACATAAACATGACGCGGTTGACTCGCCCGTACGTCCGGCTTACCGCGCCTGCGATTGCCTCGCCCGTCCGTGCTGGCTTATAATGTCGCGGCCGGCTAATCTGTGTGCTCCCGCAGCCGACTCGCCCATGATTGATTTCAGCTTCATCGTCGTGATCATCAACTCCGCGGCAGATGACTATTGGCCTGACGTATCAGGTGAAATCCATTCAGTATATTTTTATATTACATATTTCTTTCTTTAAAAGAGCAATTACTCTGGCTTGCAAGTTCTCCAATGCAGGACAAGTTGTCTAATGCAAAAGGGATTATTATATCACTGAGCTGTTGAATGACTCATACCGGTTTATATCACAGTCAAATATGGAGAATCTCAAGACAACTCCTCGAATCGTCTTGAGACTCGGGGGCTACAATGACATGACTCGGCAGAATTGGCCGGTTTCAATGAATTCAAGAACCCCGGGTCATTGGAGGGAAGATAACCCGGTCCCGGAGGCCACTGCCATATTGATAAAAATTTAAAGGGTGTCAGGAGAATTTCTGGCTTAAAGATTCCGGTTTAAAATCCGGTTCAAGGGAAATTTTTCTCTCACAAAGCTTGAGGCTCTCAATATCCGGTTTAAAAATTCCGGCTCAAAAAAAATTCATCTCTTGCAAGTTCGAGTTCTCAGAAAAGTTAAAGGGTGCCAAAGAGAACTTGGTGCCATGATGCGCGGTTCAAACATGGGTATCCTGCCTTATTGGCTTATCATATCGTTAGTCACTTGGGGGCTTCCTGCTCATTGAGCATAGCTATGACTACCCTCTTGATCCGACTATCAAGCCAATATTATCATTTCATAAAGAGCACAGCTGTGATTATCTTGATAATTCGGCTATCAAGCCAATATGACAATTTCGTAAGAGCACAACTCTGATTATCTTGATAATTCGGCTATCAAGCCAATATGACAATTTGATAAGAGCACAGCTCTGATTATCTTGATAATTCGGCTATCAAGCCAATATGACAATTTCATAAGTGTACAGCTCCGATTATCTTGATAATTCGGCTATCAAGCCAATATGACAATTTCATAAGAGCACAGCTCTGGTTATCTTGATAATACGGCTATCAAGCCAATATTATAACTTCATATGAGCATAGCTCTGACGTACTTGGAGGCTTAATGCCCGAGTTAAAGGGTCCAAAGAGAGTCTGTTGTACAGCACAGCTCAAACATAGTATATTTTGGATTGCGCCATTGGAATCATGCGCTTATAAATCATTGGCTTATTGCCCTCATTGGATATGGCAATGTAAACCGGCAGTATGAGCCAATTCTACAGGTATGTTTTCCTGGTTATATAAATATGTGAGGTCTGATAACCCGCCCTGGCCTTGACTTTAAATCACCAGTATGTTTAGGCTTGAATGGCCTTAATTCTAGTCTTTTTCGTAATTGCATAAGACTATATTATGTTGTTACCCGCCCTAGCTTTTGACGATAAGTCGCCAATGCATATGTTGTTTAAACTTTGTGCAGAACATGTAGAGCTATGGCTTACATAAATGATTAAGTTCAAAGCCCATCATCAAAATTGATGTTTTCAAATTGATGTTATCAGTTCTTGATTGACAAAGGCTATAAGCCGCCGGGTTACAAAAATTCTGGCTTACAATGAATGTGCATTAAGTCGCCATCGGCCAAGAGCCACCGGGTATTTAAACTCCGGATTTACTTGTTAACCAATAAAGTATTCCAATCTTGAATACCCAACATGGCTGGATTTTTATTATGGTTATCAATAACCAATATTATGATTGAGGGTTTCAAAGTCGCTAAAGTGCAATGGCTATTATTTCTTTATCAATGGATATGATTTATTCTACAATGGAAGGAATAGTCCCGAGTCGCCGCAGGCTTATGACCCGGCACTTGGGGGCTACATTATGCAAAACATGGTTATATCAAATATGGAAGTCCCATGTCGCTGCAAGCATGCACCATGACACTTGAGGGCTAATGCAAGGTCATTTTTTACTTGCCGTATTGAAGACCCGACTCATCACATCGTAATGAGCCGGCCCTTGGGGGCTACCAATTACTCCTGTCAAAAATTTAAGATACACAAGCCTTAATCCATTATATTGAAGGGTCCACTGCTCAGTTGGTAGAGCACAAAGCTCTTAACCTTGTGGACGTGGGTTCGAGCCCCATGGTGAGGGTTACATCATATGATTTTATTTTCAATGAAGTATATATAAAGTCCCAGCTCAGTATTATCTTACTAAGCCAACCCTTGGGGGCTACACGTTGCTGCTCAAGTCTACATGATCATATCTACAAAGTCCCTGCTCATTATTGCATAATGACCTGGCCCTTGGGGACTACACTGGTTGAAGTTTTTATGAGCATAAGGCAATTACAAGTCCCAAGTTGTTGCAAGCATGACAACCCGGCACTTGGGGGCTACATATGTGGAATATTCAGTTTTGACTAGTGATTGAGATGAAAAACCTGGATTTCTTCAAGGTTGCAACATTTATATTGAAGCAAGTCTTAAGCTATGACTATGTTCTCCTCTTAAGACTTGGGGGCTACATGTAATATGCATATAAAGGAGGAACGTCTTTAAATTCCCAGTTTTGTGCAAATCAGGAAGATCAATTGTGTGACCCGGCGTTGGCAACAATCATGACCCAGCGTCTATAATGGTCAACATCAGTTTTTATAACCAGGCGATTTTGGAAATCATAACTCGGCAAGTTCTACAAGCCAGCTGAATATCAGTTGAATATTTCAAGACCAATATATTTGTCAAGTCAGAGCATTGAAGGCCGACTCAAACGAATTATTCTTCACAATATTTTTCTATGAGAAACCAATGTCAGCAAAGTGACTATGAAGCTGGCCAATTGACCCAGACTTTCTAGAAGAAGGAAATGACAAGGACTTAAGGATGATCAGGTGCCGGCTTACTAGAATATTTAAACCGGAGCACAACCTGTCAAATTTGTTCTTGAGTTATTTTGCAGGATCAGTTTAACATGGATAAATCCAAATTAAACTGGGGGCTAATGTCGGGGATATACCCCGCGGTAAGACCCGGCCGGATATATGACCCGGCTGGGACTTGGCGTTTCATTGGTAACCCACCGGAGGATTGGCGACTCACGAGTCCGGCGGCTCACTGGCCTGATGACTCACGAGCCTGGTGACTCACTGATGGCCCCGACGGCGGGTCAGATAGAGGACTAGGCCCAAGGCCCAGAAGGCCGGCTCATGTTATGGTGGGCCGGCTTAAGAGGAAAGGCATAAGGAATATTCTCCTACAAAGGAAGCAAGACTAGGACTCCACTTGTAATAGAGTAATCCTAATCCTACTAGGACTAGTCATGTAAACCGCCCCTTCAACATATATAAGGAGGGGCAGGGCACCCCAAGAGGGACAAAAAATAATCGTTAAGGCTAGCCACAACTAGAGGAGAGCCGGTTTATGCGTCGTCTCCCTCATGAGCATAATGAGACCTAGCAACAAATAGCATGTAGGGCTATTACCGGATGATGTTTCTCGGGGCCCGAAGCTATCTAAATCCTTGTCTTGTGTGTTGATCTGCCTCGCGTCTCTCGATTCTGACCAACCCCTTCAAGCTACCACGTAGATGCGTTGGCCTCACGACTAAGTCCTCACACTAGGACATCTGCCGTGACAAATCCACAACACGAACTATGAAGTTGTTGCTATCTTCGACAAGGTTGTTGCCTTCCTTACTTCCACGCCCCGATGGATATTGCTCAAAAATCAATTTCTGTACATGGATGAGTACTGTGATGCAATTCAATACGAGGGTCTTGTGTTTGCTGCCACCACTCGTTGCACTGTTTTTGCATGGAATCATCATGCTTTCGGTACGTTTGTCTTCCACCGTAATTATAATTGTTCCATCCACATGCATGCGGGTTAGCTAGTTTCCCTTTACTAATTAATTAACCTTCTTGTGTTTCCAAGGTCCTGTGAATATTCCACCACCTATACTTGAAAAATTTTATAACCAAGGGGGAGATGACGATGCTGATGATCACGAGCATGAGGACGAGCAGGACCCATATACTCAGTGGCGCCTGGCAACTTATTCCGATGGATCACCTCCTTCTTGTCTGTATACAAGGCACTGCTGATGTTACTAAGGAAGCAGGTGTTGTCTCGCATGGTCGCACTCTCTGGGCCTATTCCAACATCTGTTGCAGGGTATTCGGGATGGATACTAGTGTACTAGCGCCAACACCTTCTCCCTAGTTCGGTATTGAAAGTCTTAGAGGAAACTCGCTCTTCCTTGGACAAAACTATCCAATGATGGTGGAAGGCGATCCAGCTGCTGTTGACACAACGTTACTACCATTTATGAGAAGCAACTGTATCTATACCTCAGACATTGCTATGCTTCCCTACCACACCAATATGGGTCCTGACATAGGCCGCTTCAGCCTGGATGATCAGTCCTGCGTTGGTCTCGAGATTGACAGTAGTTGGCCCTTCCCAGAGAAGCACTTCTGGTTGAAAGCAAGTGTTTCCAATGCCGACAAGTGGTTGAGCTGAAGTTCATTTCATCGCTTTGTTATTTGTTGTGTGAGAAAACTTTACTAGAATGTTTTGTTGGAAATGATCTATAATCCAACGTGTATCCTAGTTGTCGTTGTGGGCTAATGACTTGTTGTATGTAATCAATGGTACATTTGCATATGCGTCCATCAACTCAGCCTGCTAGTGGTGTCCATATGAACAGTGCTAGTGATTTTAGTTGCAAAAATTAGATAGTGCTAGTGATTTTTAGCTGCATATTTTGACAAATCACAGTGTTAGAAGGTTGAAAAATGGCAATGTACTAGATAAACAAATGTTAATCTTTCCAGTTAGAAAAATGGCAACATACCCAAAATGACAGATATGCCAATCTTACCCAATTGTTTGTATTTTGTTGCACACGGGTCATGCAAAACAACCGTTTGCGTTGAAGGGATGCAGAAATCCTGCTCGGCACATTTTCCCTTGGCTTCCTGGGGAAGCTGTCGGTTTGCATCCGGCTATTCTAAATAAAACGTTTGCGATGAGTGTTTTATATTTAAAAACCATTGATGTTTTTTTCAAAAGAAAATCGCTTGATAAGTCTGTACATTAAGAGAGAAAAACGCAAGTTTGTTCAAACCATATCTTTCATTCAGTTACACTGCGAATTTATATTCATATGATCGAGAATTCGAGATACAGTATAAAACCCCCAAAAGAACTATTTCCGGCGGCAGCGGAGGTGGCATGCCGCGCCGTCGTTGTCGTTGTCGTCCTCCGAGACGCCGTTGGTGAAGTCTTCAAGGCAGCACAAAATGTTCTTCACTTGTAAATCAAACATCATGTCATCGCATGATCAACGGGCGGGGCGCGGGAGGACGGCAACTGGCACCGATGAGAGGTAGTGGTCGACGGCACCGTCCCATGCCGCTGAGGGGGGCGCGCGCACGGGTACTGGCACGGGCGCGGCGGGTGCAGCCAAACGCACGGGGGCCAGCGCCACGGTGGGTGGAGGGGTGCGCACGGGTATGGGCACGGGCGCTGGCATGTACACGAGCTCGCGTGGGTCCGCGGAGACCTCGTTGACACCCGCGGCTTCCAGCTCTGTGATAGTGCTCGGCGACCAGCCCGTCAATGCTACGGGGATATGTCGCTGGTGCGGGCGCGGGTATGGGAGCTGGGACGGGAGCGGGGGCAGCAACCGCCGCGGCCAGCTCGTTCTGGGCCATGTCCATGAGGCCCCATTCCTCCTTATTTTCTATCTCTTCCGGCTCGGAGTCGACTTCACCAAACATGAAGACTAGTGGCAGATGATCGTTCTGCGCCATGGCGTTGGTGGAGGTCTGCGAGAGGGAGGGGAATGGGAGGCGAACAGTAAGGCCGCCCGTATTAAACAGCGGCTCGGGCGCCATTAATGGAGAGGAAGGTGGGCGGCCATGGAAGTCAAAGGGCTCGCTTCCCAGTGAGCCTGCGCAGCGTACAGCTCACACGCTTCTCAGTGAGCCTGCGCATTGGAGGACAGCTTGCACGCCTCTCGGTCAGCTTCTGCACCGGGCTGCACTTGCATGCCTCCCGTTCAGTCAAGGTTAAGCACCTGTCTGCACGGCACCTCCTACAGCCATTAAAACCAAGACACGTGGCGTCACGTGAATGGTTAACAGAACGCACACGGTTTCAATTCTACAAACGTTTGAGATATTAAAGTGGTAGCTATTTTTCAAAATGCCTTTGTTGGCTGTCATTATTCGAGTGCGCCTTCTCTCAAAATTGACACGAAAAATGCCATAGCATGTCGAGTGCCATTCCATGATAGCATGCCAAGTTTCATGAATTTCAGACGAGTTTTGGATTTACTAGAATTTAAAAACCAGGCATCTCAATGTTTTGCCGGCAATCAACGGTGCCCCAGTGTTTGAAATTCATTCCCATTTCTTGCATGGGACCTAAGCATGAACCCAAGGACACAGATTTGATTTTTCAACCAATTTATATGCACTGGAGCATGTGCATGTAGTTCAAATTTGAATTATGCACATAAATGCATTGAAAACTCAGTTAATGCATAAAAATGTCCAAAACGAACCCCGAAAAATTCCAAAAATTGACACAACACTCCTGTTGTTCTATCTTGACACGAGAAATTTTTTGAAAGCAATAAGAGGCAATGGATATCGTTTCGTCCCCAAAGGTGGGATGTTCCCTACCGAAACCATCATGCTTGTTGTGAGAAGCTCTGGTTGTGAGAAGCATATACCCGAACCTGCCCCGAATGGGACATTTTTTTACCATGGCATGTTGATGTCGCTCCATGAGAGCATGCCAAGTTTCATGAATTTCAGACGAGTTTTAGATTTACTACAATTTAAAAACCAGGCATCTCAACGTTTTGCCGGCAATCAACAGTGCCCTGGTGTTTGAATTTCATTCTGATCTCTTGCATGGGAACTAGAAATTCACCCAAGGACAAAGATTAGATTTTTCAACCGACTTTAGTGCATTGGAGCATGTGCTTGTAGTTCAAATTTGAATTATGCACATAAAATGCCTAGAAAACCCAATTAATGCATAAAAATGTCCAAACGAACCCCCCAAAATCACAAAATTTGACAGAACACTCCTGTTGTTCTATGTTGACACTAGAAAATTTTTGAAAGCAATAAGAGGCAATGATATCTTCCCCAAAGGTGGGACGTTCCCTACCGAAACCATCATGCTTGTTGTGAGAAGCTCTGGTTTGTGAGAAGCTTATACCCGAACCAGCCCCAAATGGGACAGATTTTTTACCACGGCATGTTGATGCCGCTCCATGATAGCATGCCAAGTTTCATGAATTTCAGACGAGTTTTGGATTTACTAGAATTTAGAAACCAGGCATCTCAACGTCTTGCCGGCAATCAAGAGTGCCCTGGTGTTTGAATTTCATTCCCATCTGTTGCATGGGACCTAGAAATTCACTCAAGGACACACATGTGATTTTTCAACCAACTTTGGTGCATTGGAGCATGTGCTTGTAGTTCAAATTTGAATTATGCACATAAAATGACTCGAAAACCCAGTTAATGTATAAAAAAGGCCAAACGAACCCCGAAAAATTCCAAGATTAAATACAACACTCTTGTTGTTCTATGTTGACACTAGAATTTTTTTGAAAGCAATAAGAGGCAACGGATATTGTTTCATCCCCAAAAGTGGTACGTTCCCTATCGAAACCATCATGCTTGTTGTGAGAAGCTCTGGTTTGTGAGAAGCTTATACCCAGACCTGTCCCAAATGGGACAAAATTTTCACCAAGGCATGTTGATGTCGCTCCATGATAGCATGCCAAGTTTCATGAATTTCAGATGAGTTTTGGATTTACCAGAATTTAAAAGCCATGTATCTCAACGTTTTACCGGCAATCAACATTGCCCTGGTGTTTGAAATTCATTCACCTCTCTTGCATGGGACCTAAGCATGCACCCAAGGACACACATGTGATTTTTCAACCAATTTATATGCACTGGAGCATGTGCATGTAGTTCAAATTTGAATTATGCACATAAAATGCCTAGAAAACTCAGTTAATGCATAAAAATGTCCAAACGAACCCCGAAAAATCCCAAAAAATGACACAACACTCCTGTTGATCTATGTTGACACGAGAAATTTTTTGAAAGCAATAAGAGGCAATGGATATCGTTTCGTCCCCAAAGGTAGGACGTACGTTCCTTACCGAAACCATCGGACTTGTTGTGAGAAGCTCTGGTTTGTGAGAAGCATATACCCAAACCTGCCCCAAATGGGACAAATTTTTTACCACGGCATGTTTATGCCGCTCCATGATAGCATGCCAAGTTTCATGAATTTCAGACGAGTTTTGGATTTACTAGAATTAAAAAACTAGGCATCTCTATGTTTTGCCGGTAATCAAAGGTGCCCTGGTGTTTGAAATTCATTCCCATTTCTTGCATGGGACCTAAGCATGCACACAAGGACACACATGTGATTTTTCAACCAATTTATATGCACTGGAGCATGTGCATGTAGTTCAAATTTGAATTATGCACATAAAATACCTAGAAAACTCAGTTAATGCATAAAAATGTTCAGACGAACCCCGAAAAATCCCAAAAATTGACACAACACTCCTGTTGTTCTATGTTGACACGAGAATTTTTTTGAAAGATACAAGAGGCAATGGATATCATTTCGTCCCCAAAGGTGGGACATACGTTCCTTAACGAAACCATCAGGCTTGTTGTGAGAAGCTCTGGTTTGTGAGAAGCATATACCCAAACATGCCCCAAATGGGACAAATTTTTTACCACGGCATGTTGATGCCGCTCCATGATAGCATGCCAAGTTTCATGAATTTCAGACGAATTTTGGATTTACTAGAATTTAAAAACAAGGCATCTCAACGTTTTGCTGGCAATCAACAGTGCCCTGGTGTTTGAATTTCATTCCTATCTCTTGCATGGAACATAGAAATTCACCCAAGGAAACACCTGTGATTTTTCAACCAACTTTAGTGCATTGGAGCATGTGCTTGTAGTTCGAATTTGAATTATGCACATAAAATGCCTAGAAAACCCAGTTAATGTATAAAGAAGGCCAAACGAACCCCGAAAAATTCCAAGATTAAACACAACACTCCTGTTGTTCTATGTTGACACTAGAAATTTTTTGAAAGCAATAAGAGGCAACAGATATCGTCCCATCCCCAAAGGTGGTACGTTCCCTATCGAAACCATCATGCTTGTTGTGAGAAGCTCTGGTTTGTGAGAAGCTTATACCCAAACCTGCCCCAAATGGGACAAAATTTTCACCACGGCATGTTGATGCCGCTCCATGATAGCACGCCAAGTTTCATGAATTTCAGACGAGTTTTGGATTTACTAGAATTTAAAAACCAGGTATCTCAATGTTTTGCCGATAGTCAACAGTGGCCTGGTGTTTGAAATTCATTCCCATCTCTTGCATGGGACCTATAAATTCACCCAAGGACACACATGTGATTTTTCAACCAAATTTGGTGCATTGGATCATGTGCTTGTAGTTCAAATTTGAATTATGCACATAAAATGCCTAGAAAAGCCAGTTAATGTATAAAAAGGCCAAACGAACCCCGAAAAATTCATTCCCATTTCTTGGATGGGACCTAAGCATGTACTGAAGGACACAGATTTGATTTTACAACCAATTTGTATGCACCGGAGCATGTGCATGTAGTTTAATTTTGAATTGTGCACGTGAAATGGCTAGAAAATCAGTTTAATGTATAAAATGTGTAAACGAACCCTAAATAATTCCAATTCTTTTACGACAGACATATAGTTGCATGTTCACTGCAGATAAAAGGTCTAGCAATTCAAACAACATCCATTGCCACTGTGACCCCATTTTGTAATTCAAATCAAGTAGATCCCACATAGTTTATTATCACCAACCATGTGAGATGTAGTACAAAATATCTTGGAGCACCGTCGGTGTATAGTACGACTATGGCTTACGCGAGAAGGTGCGTCGGCTACAGTCCACAGCCGGCGTGTCAAGCACACTAGCTCACTCCCCAAAAACTCCCGCCTCTGCATCCCTCGCAATCTCGAAAATATCTACCGCCTGGAAGGTTTTAATGGTTGATAGCACACGATTAGTATGTGCGGATCGTGTGCGGTGTCTGTTAGTCCCACTCTGCTTCAGTCCCTTGATTCAAATTTTCAGTAGCCCCGGCGGTTTACTCCCGCCTCTGCATCCCTCGCGATCTCAAAAATATCTGCTCGCCCTTGATCCAAATTTTCAGTAGCCCCGCCTTGTTACTCCCGCCTAGTAAAATTTTCAGTTGCCGCAATATTTCCTCAAACACAACCTTGCCACCCCCTCCACACACACCCCCAAACCTCCGCTCACACAGACACACACAACCCTTGAAACCATTGGTAGGTCATCGCCATCGCCGGCGCCTCCATCCTCAACTTCTGCCCATGTGCCGGGGAGCTTGATGAGCCAATGGCCAAAAAGAGGTTTATCGTGGCCTTTTCGCCCGACGACGGCAAGGTGGACGCCGAGGTGTCCCCGCCGTCCTCCGCGGGCCCGATCCGCCGTCGCCGGTCCCCCGATCCGCCCGCTGCCGCGCCCCTACGCTGGTTCGAGGACTTCCCCGTCCTCTGATACGTCCATTTTGCATCATGCTTTTATATCGATATTTATTGCATTAGGGGCTGTTATTACATAGTATGTCACAATACTAATGCCTATTCTCTCTTATTTTACGAGATTTACATGAAGAGGGATAAAGCCGGCAGCTGGAATTCTGGGCTGGAAAAGGAGCAAATATTAGAGACCTATTCTGCACAACTCCAAAATTCCTGAAACTTCGCGGAGGCACGTTTTGGAATATATCAAAAATGCTGGCGAAAGAATCAACCAGAGGGGGCCCACACCCTGGCCACGGGGGTGGGGGGCGCGCCCTATCCACTTGGGCGCGCCCCCCTGTCTCGTGGGCCCCCTGGCAGGCCTCCGGTTCCCATCTTCTGCTATATGAAGTCTTTCGTCCGAGAAAAAATCATAAGCAAGCTTTCGGGACAAAACACCGCCGCCACGAGGCGGAACCTTGGTGGAACCAATCTAAGGCTCTGGCGGAGCTGTTCTGCCGGGGAAACATCCTTCCGGGAGGGGGAACTCATCACCATCGTCATCACCATCGACCCTCTCAGCGGGAGGGGGTCAATCTCCATCAACATCTTCACCAGCACCATCTCCTCTCAAACCCTAGTTCATCTCTTGTATCCAATCTTTGTCCCAAAGCCTCAAATTGGTACCTATGGGTTGCTAGTAGTGTTGATTACTCCTTGTAGTTGATGCTAGTTGGTTTATTTGGTGGAAGATCATATGTTCAGATCCTTTATGCATATTAATACCCCTCTGATTATGAACATGAATATGATTTGTGAGTAGTTACGTTTGTTCCTGAGGACATGGGAGAAGTCTTGCTATAAGTAGTCATGTGAATTTGGTATTCTTCGATATTTTGATGAGATGTATGTTGTCTGTCCTCTAGTGGTGTAATGTGAACGTCGACTACATGACACTTCACCATTGTTTGGGCCTAGAGGAAGGCATTGGGAAGTAATAAGTAGATGATGGGTTGCTAGAGTGACCGAAGCTTAGACCCTAGTTTATGCGTTGCTTCGTAAGGGGCTGATTTGGATCGATATGTTTCATGCTATGGTTAGGTTTACCTTAATACTTCTTTTGTAGTTGCGGATGCTTGCAATAGGGGTTAATCATAAGTGGGATGCTAGTCCAAGGAACGGCAGTACCCATGCACCAGTCCACCCACATATCAAATTATCAAAGTAACGAACGCGAATCATATGAGCGTGATGAAAACTAGCTTGATGATAATTCCCATGTGTCCTCGGGAGCGTTTTCCTTTATACAAGAGTTTGTCCAGGCTTGTCCTTTGCTACAAAAAGGATTGGGCCGTCTTGCTGCACCTTATTTACTTTTATTACTTGCTACTCGTTACAAACTACCTTATCACAAAACTATCTGTTACCGATAATTTCAGTGCTTGCAGAGAATACCTTACTGAAAACTGCGTATCATTTCCTTCTGCTCCTCGTTGGGTTCGACACTCTTACTTATCGAAAGGACTACGATAGATCCCCTATACTAGTGGGTCAACAAGACTCTTTTCTGGTGCTATTGCCGGGGAGTGAAGCGCCTTTGGTAGGTAGAATTTGGTAAGGAAAAACTTATATAGTGTGCTGAAATTTACTGTCACTTGTTACTATGGAACATAATCCTTTGAGGGGCTTGTTCGGGGTATCTTCACCCCGACCAGTAGAGCAAAGAGTTGCACCTCAACCTACTGAACCTACTGAAAATGTTTACTTTGAAATTCCTTCGGGTATGATAGAGAAACTGCTAGCTAATGCTTTCACAGGTGATGGAACATTACATCCCGATTTGCACCTAATCTATGTGGATGAAGTTTGTGGATTATTTAAGCTTGCAGGTATGCCCGAGGATGTTATCAAGAAGAAAGTCTTCCCTTTATCTTTGAAGGGAAAGGCATTGACATGGTTTAGGCTATGTGATGATATGGGATCATGGAACTACAACCGATTGAAATTGGAATTTCATCAGAAGTTTTATCCTATGCATCTTGTTCATCATGATCGTAATTATATATATAATTTTTGGCCTCGTGAAGGAGAAAGCATCGCTCAAGCTTGGGGGAGGCTTGAGTCAATGTTATATTGATGCCCCAATCATGAGCTCTCAAGAGAAATTATTATTCAAAATTTTAATGCTCGGCTTTCTCTCAACAATCGCTCCATGCTCGATACTTCTTGTACTGGCTCTTTTATGATGAAGACTATTGAATTCAAATGGGATTTATTGGAAAGAATTAAACGCAACTCTGAAGATTGGGATCTCGATAAAGGTAAGGAGTCTGGTATAACACCTAAGTTTGATTGTGTTAAATCTTTTATGGGCACCTATGTTTTCCATGAATTTATCACTAAATATGGACTTGACTCTGAGATAGTAGCTTCTTTCTGTGAGTCCTTTATTACTCATGTTGATCTCCCTAAGGAGAAGTGGTTTAAATATAATCCTCCCATTGAAGTAAAAGTAGTTGCACCTATTAAAGTTGAAGAAAAGACTATCACTTATAATGTTGATCCTGTTGTTCCTACTGCTTATATTGAGAAACCACCTTTCCCTGTTATAATAAAGGATCATGCTAAAGCTTCAACTGTGGTTCGTAAGAGTAATACTATAACATCTACACCCCCTGAGCAAATTAAAGTTGAACCTAGTATTGATATGGTTAAAGATCTCTTGGCCAATATTATCGATGGGCATGTTATTTACTTCTGTGATGATGCTGCTAGAATTGCTAGACCTGACACTAAAAATAAACATAGACATGTTGTAGGCATGCCTGTTATTTCTGTTAAAATAGGAGATCATTGCTATCATGGCTTATGTGATATGGGTGCTAGTGCAAGTGCAATACCTCATTCCTTATACAAAGAAATTATGCATGATATTGCACCTGCTGAGATAGAGGAAATTGATGTTACAATTAAGCTTGCCAATAGAGACACTATTTCACTAGTAGGGATTGTTAGAGATGTTGAAGTCTTGTGTGGGAAAGTTAAATATCCTGCTGATTTTCTTGTTCTTGGTTCCCCCCAAGATAACTTTTGTCCCATTATATTCGGTAGACCCTTCTTGAATACTGTTAATGCTAGGATAGACTGCAAAAAGGATGTTGTTACTATTGGTTTGGGGGATATGTCTCATGAGTTTATTTTGCTAAATTTCATAGACAACCCCATGATAAAGAATTGCCTAATAAGATGAAATTATTGGTCTTGCTTCTATTGCGATGCCTCCTAATGATCCTTTAGAACAATATTTGCTCGACCATGAAAATGATATGTTTATGAATGAAAGAAGGGAAATAGATGAAGTATTCTTTAAACAAGGACCTATTTTGAAACACAACCTTCCTGTTGAAATCCTAGGGGATCCTCCTCCACCCAAGGGTGATCCCGTGTTTGAGCTTAAACCATTACCTGATACTCTTTAATATGCTTATCTTGATGAGAAAAAGATATATCCTGTTATTATTAGTGCTAACCTTTCAGAGCATGAAGAAAAGAAATTATTGAAAACTCTGAAGAAGCACCGTGCTGCTATTGGATATACTCTTGATGATCTTAAGGGCATTAGTCCCACTCTATGCCAGCACAAAATAAAATTGGAGAAAGACGCTAAACCGGTAGTAGATCACCAACGACGGTTAAATCGTAAGATGAAAGAAGTGGTAAGAAAAGAAATACTAAATCGTCTGGAGGCAGGTATAATTTATCATGTTGCTGATAGTCAGTGGGTAAGTCATGTCCATTGTGTCCCTAAGAAGGGAGGTATTACTGTTGTTCCTAATGATAAAGATGAATTGATCCCACAAAGAATTATTACAGGTTATAAAATGGTAATTGATTTCCGCAAATTAAATAAAGCTACTAAAAAGGATCATTACCCCTTACCTTTTATTGATCAAATGCTAGAAAGATTATCCAAACATACACATTTTTGCTTTCTAGATGGTTATTCTGGTTTCTCTCAAATACCTGTGTCAAAAGAGGATCAAGAAAAGACCACTTTTACTTGCCCTTTCGGTACCTTTGCTTATAGACGTATGCCTTTTGGCTTATGTAATGCACCCGCTAACTTTCAAAGATGCATGATAGCTATATTCTCTGATTTTTGTGAAAAGATTGTTGAGGTTTTCATGGATGATTTCTCCGTGTATGGAACATCTTTTGATGATTGCTTAAGTAACCTTGAGCGAATTTTGCAGAGATGTGAAGAAACTAATCTTGTTTTGAATTGGGAGAAGTGCTACTTTATGGTTAATGAAGGTATTGTCTTGGGGCATAAAATTTCTGAAAGAGGTATTGAAGTTGATAAAGCCAAAGTTGATGCTATTGAAAAGATGTCGTGTCCTAAGGACATTAAAGGTATAAGAAGTTTCCTTGGTCATGCCGGTTTTTATAGGAGGTTCATTAAGGACTTCTCTAAAATTTCTAGGCCTCTGACTAATCTCTTACAAAAAGATGTTCCTTTTGTCTTTGATGATGATTATGTACAAGCATTTGAAATACTTAAGAAAACTTTGATTTTTGCACCTATCGTTCAGCCACCTAATTGGAATTTACCCTTTAAAATTATGTGTGATGCTAGTGATTATGTTGTAGGTGCTGTTCTAGGACAAAGAGTTGATAAGAAATTAAATGTTATCCAATATGCTAGTAAGACTCTAGAGAGTGCCCAGAGAAATTATGCTACTACTGAAAAAGAATTTTTAGCAGTTGTATTTGCTTGTGATAAGTTCAGACCTTATATTGTTGATTCTAAAGTAACTGTTCACACTGATCATGCTGCTATTAAATATCTTATGGAAAAGAAAGATGCTAAACCTAGACTTATTAGATGGGTTCTCTTACTACAAGAATTTGATTTGCATATTATTGATAGAAAGGGAGCTGAGAACCCCGTTGCAGACAACTTGTCTAGGTTAGAGAATGTTCTTGATGACCCACTACCTATTGATGATAGCTTTCCCTGATGAACAATTAGCTGTCATAAATGCTTCTCGTACTGCTCCATGGTATGCTGATTATGCTAATTACATTGTTGCTAAATTTATACCACCTAGTTTCACATACCAGCAAAAGAAAAAGTTTTTCTATGATTTAAGACATTACTTCTGGGATGACCCACACCTTTATAAGGAAGGAGTAGATGGTGTTATTAGACGTTGTGTACCTGAGCATGAACAGGAACAGATCCTACGCAAGTGTCACTCCGAGGCTTATGGAGGACACCACGCTGGAGATAGAACTGCGCATAAGGTATTGCAATCCGGTTTTTATTGGCCTACTCTCTTCAAGGATGCCCGTAAGTTTGTCTTGTCTTGCGATGAATGTCAAAGAATTGGTAATATTAGTAGACGTCAAGAAATGCCTATGAATTATTCACTTGTTATTGAACCATTTGTTGTTTGGGGCTTTGATTATAAGGGACCGTTTCCTTCCTCTAATGGGTATACACATATTTTAGTTGCTGTTGATTACGTTACTAAGTGGGTAGAAGCTATTCCAACTAGTAGTGCTGATCATAACACCTCTATTAAGATGCTTAAAGAAGTTATTTTTCCGAGGTTTGGAGTCCCTAGATATTTAATGACTGATGGTGGTTCACATTTTATTCATGGTGCTTTTCGTAAAATGCTTGCTAAGTATGATGTTAATCATAGAATTGTATCTTCATACCACCCACAGTCTAGTGGTCAAGTAGAACTAAGTAATAGAGAGCTTAAATTAATTTTGCAAAAGACTGTTAATAGATCTAGAAAGAATTGGTCCAAGAAACTTGATGATGCTTTACGGGCCTATAGAACTGCATATAAAAATCCTATGGGTATGTCTCCTTATAAAATGGTTTATGGAAAAGCATGTCACTTACCTCTCGAACTAGAACATAAGGCATATTGGGCCATTAAAGAGCTCAATTATGATTTCAAACTTGCCGGTGAGAAGAGGCTATTTGATATTAGCTCACTTCATGAATGGAGAACCCAGGCCTATGAGAATGCCAAACTGTTTAAAGAAAAGGTTAAAGGATGGCATGACAAAAGGATACAAAAGTGTGAGTTTAATGTAGGTGATTATGTGTTGCTATTCAACTCTTGTTTAAGTTTTTTTTGCAGGAAAACTTCTCTCTAAATGGGAAGGGCCTTACGTTATCGAGGAGGTCTATCGTTCCGGTGCCATAACAATCAACAACTTCGAAGGCACAAATCCGAAGGTGGTGAACAGTCAAAGAATCAAACATTATATCTCAGATAATCCAATAAATGTTGAAACTAATGTTATTGAAACCGTAATCCTGGAGGACTATATAAGGGACACTTTGCAGAACGGTTCAGACTCCGAAAAGGAATAGGTATGTGGTACGGTAAGTAAACCGACTCCAAAACAGTTCTAATAGCAATTTTTCTCTACTTTGGAATATTAAAAAATAGGAAAATAAGAAGTAGTCCGGGAAGGACACGAGGCGTCCACGAGGGTGGAGTGCGCGCCCCCTGCCTCGTGGGCACCTCGTGTGCCTTCTGGACTCTGTTTTCTTGCACGATACTTCTTTTGGTCGGTAAAAAATCATTATATAATCTCCCGAAGGTTTTGACCACCGTATCACGCAAATATCCTCTGTTTTTCGTTTCGAGCTCTTTTCTGCCAGAGTTGCCGGCCAGGCATCATGTCGTCCCCCTCCTCCAACAATGAGGGCAACGATGCTTGGCTAATGAAGATAGAGCTGAAGAGAGAAGAACCCGGGGAGATCAACAAGGATGATGGGATCAAGAAGGCCATGGAGGATCAAGTTCCGGCAGCGGAAGACGAAGACATCCTACAACCTCATCACAATCTTCTTACCCCAACGGAGATTGAAGCTTTCAAGATGATTGAGTTAGCTCGCATACAAAACAAGTATCTCACATGTGAAAATATTTTGTTGAAGGAGCATATCACCGCACTCAAGGGCATTATCCGCAAATTGGAGGATCTCCTACTCTCGATGTGTGACTATCCATCATCACCAACATCTTCTTCACCAGCAAAAGAGAACTGAGTATCTGGTATGGGCACTCCCCTTGGCAACTGCCAAGCTTGGGGGAGGTGCCCCGGTATTGTATCACCATCACACTCCTATCTTTACCGTTTTTCTTAGTTCGATCCTTTTGGTAATATCTTGATCTAGTAGAATAAAGTTTTAGTATGATTTAGTTTTGAGTTTTGCTTTATGATCCTTCTATGTAATCGAGTCCGTGAGCTATATATAATAAAGATTAGTGTTGAGTCAAGGGCTTGATTATCTTGCTATGATCTTGAGGAATAAAAGAAAGAATAAAAGAATAAAGAGATCATATTGATCTTATGGAGAGTAATGACTTCACATATAAAGAGTATGATGAATAAAAGTTGTTGAGAGTTGACAAACATAGTTTTGGTCATCGTTGCAATTAATAGGAAGTAATAAAGAAAGAGAGGTTTTCACATATAAATATACTATCTTGGACATCTTTTATGATTGTGAGCACTCATTAAAATATGACATGCTAAAGAGTTGATGTTGGACAAGGAAGACAACGTAATGGGTTATGTTTTCTTATATCCGAAATAAAATATATTGTCATGGATCATCCAACATGTTGAGTTTGCCTTTCCCCCTCATGCTAGCCAAATTCTTTGCACCAAGTAGAGATACTACTTGCGCTTCCAAATATCCTTAGACCGGGTTTTGCCATGAGAGTCCACCATATCTACCTATGGATTGAGTAAGATCCTTCAAGTAAGTTGTCACTGTTGCATGCAATAAAAATTGCTCTCTAAATATGTATGATTTATTAGTTTGGAGAAAATAAGCTTTATACAATCTTGTGATATGGAAGCAATAAAAGCGACGGACTGCATAATAAAGGTCCATATCACAAGTTTCAATATAAAGTGACGTTCTTTTGCATTAAGATTTTGTGCATCCAACCTTAAAAGCACATGACAACCTCTGCTTCCTCTGCGAAGGGCCTATCTTTCATTCTTGTCTTATACCTTATACAAGAGTCATGGTGATCTTCAACTTTCCTTTTTACACTTTATCCTTTGGCAAGCACATTGTATTGGAAAGATCCTGATATACATATCCAATTGGATGTAAGTTAGCATGAACTATTATTGTTGACATTACCCTTGAGGTGAAAGGTTGGGAGGCAACACTATAAGCCCCTATCTTTCTCTGTGTCTGATTAAGACTCCATAACCATAAGTATTGCCAGAGTGTTAGCAATTGTGAAAGACTAAATGATAGTTGAGTATGTGGACTTGCTGAAAAGCTCTTATATTGACTCTTCCCGATGTTATGGTAAATTGCTATTGCTTCAATGACTGATATTATAGTTTGTTGGTTCTCAATGAAGTTTCGGATTCATACTTGACATTGTGAATAGATTGTTACTTGAGCATAAGAAATCATATGACAATATTTATATATGTTGTTGTTATAAGAATGATCATGATGCCCTCATCTCCGTATTTTATTTTATCGACACCTCTATCTCTAAACATGTGGACATATTTTTCGTTATCGGGTTCCGCTTGAGGACAAGCGAGGTCTAAGCTTCGGGGAGTTGATACTTCCATTTTGCATCACGCTTTTATATCGATATTTATTGCATTAGGGGCTGTTATTACATATTATGTCACAATACTTATGCCTATTCTCTCTTATTTTACAAGGTTTACATGAAGAGGGAGAATGCCGGCAGCTGGAATTCTGGGTTAGAAAAGGAGCAAATATTAGAGACCTATTATGCACAACTCCAAAAGTCCTGAAACTTCACGAAGGCATGTTTTGGAATATATCAAAAATGCTGGCGAAAGAATCAACCAGAGGGGGCCCACACCCTGGCCACGAGGGTGGGGGCGCGCCCTACCCCACTGGGAACGCCCCCTGTCTCGTGCGCCCCCTGGCAGGCCTCCGGTGCCCATATTCTGCTATATGAAGTCTTTCGTCCGAGAAAAATCATAAGCAAGCTTTCGGGACGAAACACCGCCGCAATGAGGCGGAACCTTGGCGGAACCAATCTAGGGCTCCGGCGGAGCTGTTCTGCCGGGGAAACATCCCCCCGGGAGGGGAAATCATCACCACCGTCATCACCATCGATCCTCTCAGCGGGAGGGGGTCAATCTCCATCAACATCTTCACCAGCACCATCTCCTCTCAAACCCTAGTTCATCTCTTGTATCCAATATTTGTCCCAAAGCCTCAGATTGGTACATGTGGGTTGCTAGTAGTGTTGATTACTCCTTGTAGTTGATGCTAGTTGGTTTATTTTGTGGAAGATCATATGTTCAGATCCTTTATGCATATTAATACCCCTCTGATTATGAACATGAATATGATTTGTGAGTAGTTACGTTTGTTCCTGAGGACATGGGAGAAGTCTTGCTATAAGTAGTCATGTGAATTTAGTCTTCGTTTTATATTTTGATGAGATGTATGTTGTCTGTCCTCTAGTGGTGTTATGTGAACGTCGACTACATGACACTTCACCATTGTTTGGGCCTATAGGAAGGCATTGGGAAGTAATAAGTAGATGATGGGTTGCTACAGTGACAGAAGCTTAAACCCTCGTTTATGCGTTGCTTCGTAAGGGGCTGATTTGGATCCATATGTTTCATGCTATGGTTAGGTTTACCTTAATACTTCGTTTGTAGTTGCGGATGCTTGCAATAGGGGTTAATCATAAGTGGGATGCTTGTCCAAGGAAGGGCAATACCCAAGCACCGGTCCACCCACATATCAAATTATCAAAGTAACGAACGCGAATCATATGAGCGTGATGAAAACTAGCTTGACGATAATTCCCATGTGTCCTCGGGAGCGTTTTCCTTTATATAAGAGTTTGTCCAGGCTTGTACTTTGATACAAAAAGGATTGGGCCGTCTTGCTGCACCTTATTTACTTTTATTACTTGCTACTCATTACAAATTACCTTATCACAAAACTATCTGTTACCGATAATTTCAATGCTTGCAGAGAATACCTTACTGAAAACTGCCTATCATTTCCTTCTGCTCCTCGTTGGGTTCGACACTCTTACTTATCGAAAGGACTACGATAGATCCCCTATAATTGTGGGTCATCATCCTCCCTCGGACCCGGCAGCCGACGAAGTCCTACCTCGGGGTCAGGCAGCGGCGGTGGGGGACGTGGGTAGCCGAGATTACAGATCAAGAGACCCACACCCGCCGGTTGCTCGGTAGCTTCCACACGGCCGAGCTCGCGGCCATGGAGTACGACCTCTGGCAAGTCTGCTACCACGGCGCGGCGGCTAGGCTCAATTTCCCCTTCGGCACACGTCCGGTCCACCTCGTTCCGCTGGAGCCAGGGGTGGTGAGCTCGGCTATGGCACGGGAGGACCGCGAGGCGTGGGAGTGCCTCGAGGCCGAGGCCGCCGACGAGGCCTACATGCAAGAGCTCCGCCGGCAGCACCCGGAGCTCGTGGAGGCGGAGCGGGCGATCTTTGCCGGCACGGAGGGTGGCGAGGTTATCGCGCTCTCCTCCGATGACGAGGTCAAAGGCGGCAAGGACGGCGGCGCGGGCGGCGAGGTTATCGCGCTCTCCTCTGATGACGAGGTCGAAGGTGGCGGTGACGGGGGCGTGGAGGGCGTCGAGGTGGGCCTAGAGGACGAGGAGACCGACGTTGACGAGTGGAGGAGTGCCTCCCCCAATGACCCCGACGACGGTACTGGCCGGACCCGGCTCGCGGCACACCGTACATGACGAGGAAGGATTGGCTCGACTTCTACTTCGACCAAAAGTAGTTTAGCTTAGTTTAAATTTATGTTTTATGTTCGGTTATGGAAAATTATCTATGTTTATGTTTGAATGCATGCTACTTTCGGTTGAACCTGCTTTGAACTTGATCAAATTGAAGTTTACAACCTTACGTTTAGGGGATCGACTAGAAAAGGCCAAAAATTGCTGGAGTATATATATATCCACTAGGGGTTTTAGTCCTTTAACTTTTTAAGGATTGCCTAGAGATGTCCTTATGACTTGTTTATTTCAGTTCTTCACAATGTGATGCTCTATATGTGCAACTATTTGCCGTGCAGTTCAATTTCATCAATAACAGTTTCAACAATACCACTATGAATTACGATATTTGGTTGCTGTTAAGGATATTGCAGTTAACATGCCTTTTAGTTTTTCAATTGTTGTTTAGCAACATGCATTGTACTGAATGACTAAATATGCAACCCAGGGCTACATAGCAACAAGGAAGAGTTTTACCTTAATGTTCTGATGATGTCTAGATATACATGTAATAAAATCTTATATAATGGGATGGATGGAGTGTTGTACTACATCATTTTTCAATTGTTGTTTAGCTTCTAATATTAACTTGGTGCTTTTAGGTACATATATCATTGCCAAAGATCGACACTTCGACCCTTTCTGCGTATGGGGCAATGAGATATTCATGAACCAGCATCAAGTGAGGAAACTGATAATGATTGTTATTAAAACGGGTCAAAAGATGTCAATCGAACTATTTGTTTACACTTTATGCAAGACAACAGTGAACTGCAGGATGGTAAGTAAGAACCCTATAGCCTTCTTTTTACTGCCCGTAATGAGTTGTGTTAGATGAGAATATCTGAATCTTTTTTCAGTTGCAGTGGATCCTGAAGCAGTTTACTCAAGATTACCTCTCAAACTACATGATTGGCGGCTGGCCATCACAAGGGTTGGACTAGAGTCCTGCATGCCTTCTGCATCCAGGAGAGCACAATAGGGCCATTCCGCTTCACCTTGTTCAGCAACTGCAATGTCTGTCGCCTCTTTCTTTACCATCTGTAAAAGTACAAGTATAGAACCCTGGTACATCATTCTTTATTTGGTGCTTATGTAATTCTTAAACATATGTACTTGTGAATCGAATAAAGCATTGGTTGTTCGAAACTGATGGATATGAATAAAGCTATAGCCTACTTTCAAGTTTAAATTAGGTACAATTTTAAATAGCAGCACTTAAATTAGGGCGAAATTATGTTGTGCAGGTATTACGGCACACACGGTTGGTAAAACACAAACGTTTGCGATATACACCATAATCCGAGACGGTTCATAGAGAGGAAACGTGTGCAAGCAAGCACACAGTTGCCCTTTGCAAAGTGTGTGTGATGTCAGACACTATCACATACGGTGCGGGAAAACTAAATGTGTGTGATTGTCTACCCATCGTACACGGTTTATAATCATGAACTGTTTGTGATGTGCCAGGCATCGTAAAACTCCCGTGCCTAGAATCTGCCTGGAAAACTCCCGTGCCTGGAATCTGCCTGGTTTTAGGCAGAACCACAAAACTCCGACTGCGATGGCAATGCGAGCACAAACGAGTAGCAAGGATGAAGCGTTTGGGATATTCGAGATATCGGAAACGGTTATATAGGGACAACTGTATGCATCAAGGCTCCGTATCCCCGACGGTTTCTGGGTCGTGTGGGAAGGACCCCCCCCTATCGCCCACACTCACTTGGCGACTATTCCAAAATGCCGTCGTGGAAAGGGGTTAAAAACAGTTTGTTTAGGACCGACGCGTACCAGTGATAGCAACCCTGCTCGGTGGCTCATAGGAGTCTGAAATACTGTCACCATCAGAACAGCCCCCAAGCCCGCCGTCTTGCAGCTGATAGATTGATTCGGTCTCGCTGGTTGAAGACTCCTCACCTGAATACATGGTCGTCTCTCCGCCTGACATAGAACCTTCCTCAAGATCTTCCCCGTGAACAAAGCCAACGAAAGGACACTTCCGGATGGGTTGGACCTTGGCGGGTCTTGTGCACCGAGCCGTTTCAATGGTGTTGGTGCAGGCGTCTGGCGTAGGCTCTGACTCGCCAATCTTGACGATGAAGACTTGGATTCCACTGAAGGGGACCCGATACCCATACTCGATTGAATCGGCCTGGGGACCCCAGCCAGCATCATCGATGTAGATCTTGCTGCGGAGGCTCTTGGTCATCCGGCGCACGGCGTATCCCTTGATCCCTGAGAAGCTGCCCTTCAAGAACTCAAAACCACCATGCTCTGGCCCCATGGTGGGTGCCAACTGTCATGGATTTAACACGACAGATGCCCTAGTGAAAGGACTTAGGTGTGGAGCCATCGCAACTAGGTTAGGTTTAAGGGGGTGAACGGGACAAAGGACACAAGGTGTTTACCCAGGTTCGGCCCCTCTCAACGAGGTAAAAGCCTACGTCCTGCTTCTAGTTGTATTGCTTGAGTGTCGATTACAAGGGAGCGAATACGCTTGACCTAGCTCTCGGTCAATTGTTTCATGAGTTAACTCGCCGCCGGGTCTCACCTTTATATACACAGTCGAGACCTGGAGGCTTACAGAGTCCCGGACGGCTCACACAACGTGACCGGCTCGGTTTCTAACTAATCAAGTCTTACAGAGCAAGTCTTCATACGGCGGTTCACAGGCCCGGGTCTTGGGCCTTTCTCTAGGCCTGGTTCCATGAGCCGTCGTCTTCATGTCTTGGGCCTCTTTGGACTTTCTTCATGTTAAACCGCCAACGGTGTAACCCGGCCCCTCCTAGGCGAGTCACACCTTGGAGCTATATCCCCAACACAAGGCGACGGGACAAATACTCACAAGAGCGGCCTCGCTGGTTCCTTCCTTCATCCGGCTAGCTTGAAGAGCATCCTTGTTGAGATGGATTTTTTCAGCGTCTTCCTTTTGACTACTTGCAATGAAGTAGAGCAACTCCAGTAGCTCATCGCTCATCATACCAAATGGATCGGAACAAGGCGGTGGCCGGGAGGCGGGGAGACCGGGAGAAAATGGGAGAGCAATTTTGTAGAGAATGTGAGAGTGCTATTGTAGTACAAGAGGGGTGAGCCGAACACGCTGCCGGGACTCTTGTGTCACCTCATGCGCAGCGTGTTGTCACATCAATTCAATGTGAGGAGATGATGAATAATTTGACCGACGTATACTAGTAGTACTACTGTACTAGTTACTAGCCGTAATTAGTGTCACATTTAAACCATAGGTTTAACTAACAAAATGTCAATGCATGTCACCGAAAATTATACCATTGGAAACTATGTTCAAATACGAAGCAAACGATATATTTTTTTGTGACATTCATTAAAATTTAGTTAGTTAAATTTATGGTCAAAATCTAACACAAATTACGAAGGGGACCAATGAACCAAGAGGGAGGTAGTAGTACGAGTAGCACAATATACGGTATAGAGGACTAGTACAAATTTGGAAATGGAGTAAGAAGTTACAAGGTTGTGCAACAGACTTTGTAGGCTACATGAGTAATACAAAATATAATTCTCATTGGACAACACTTTCACCAACAAGTACATATATATATATGGCTTCTGCACAGCATCTCCATCATCATTATCAGTACATCCTACGCAGGTGAGTTAGGATGCACTTGATCCCAGAAAGGTATCTATCCTTGAAACTAACTACAGTACATAATATCCAACAAAAGAGGGTCATGCTACAGCAGCAGGATACATGGCTCACTCTAGATATCACTACGAATCAAGTTGTGCATATTTGCTGTTGGCATGAACCACATCTCCGCATGTCGAGTTTGCAAAAGCCATTCATCGCATCGAAGCTTGATGCCTTTCACACACTGAAGATTATCTGGCAACAAGCTGTGTCGATGAATCTTTGGATATGGTGATTCATGAAACCCATGGTACGATGTTTAAACACAGTTCCCCCTAGCGAATGGAAGTTGCATAGCACGGTAATCATCGTCGGTGATATATGATCGATGATTGGTTGGATGATCGGATAATTGAGCCCGAGGAACATGGAGTGGTTGCCGAGGCTGTAAACCCGCCTCCAGTTGAATACGCCTGGCCCAACGGAGCTGGGATCTTTCTCGAACACGAAGCAGCCATAGACATCACAGTCACGAACGCCCCAGGCATTGTACTGCATGTGGTTTGATCAAATGGTTTGGTCAATTTGGTACGTGCGAATGAGCATCAAATGACCGCCAATAGTTGAACGAGCGATAAACCACCACCCATTGACTGGTATGATTCCAAGTCCTGGAATCATGAAGGCCAGCGCATTTGGGTCTGCTGCAACAAATCAAATTGGAGACCAAAAGGACAAAAATATACAATCATGTTCAGAGTATGTGTGGAATTAAGATTATTATAATAGTGACACATATCATAGACAGAGAATTGCAATGCCGTGGTCATAATCATACCCCATGTCAAAAAATTAAGTCAACTAGCAAAGTGGCCCGCTCGATGCGCGGGCTAGAATATTATAAAGTCTAATAATGAGAATAGATTATTTTATTTTTCTATGCGAAAATTGAAACAGAATGTGATGGTATTTACAAATATAAGATTTCATGAATACCATCTTTTAATGCTGGACCAAGATTAATAGTTTTCTCTAATCAACACTGATAAAGTGTCTTTTGGCACGTCTTTTGACTATCGACTTTCTAATACAGATATGAGAGATAGTAATTTGTGAAAATGACTCTTTCCTTCAGTAGCCCAAAATGTTGAACTTATATGTACATGACATTTTTTGTCCCCTTAATAAAATAAAACTATAGAAAGATAACCATAATAGTTCAAAACATTTAGGCCCCCATTCAAAATAAAAGAAGTACTCCTTTTGTTCTGTAAAAAGATGACCATATTATTTTTGTGAAGTCATAGGAGTACGAACGTTGGTGCTTGATGTTAGCCTATTGGGCCACCTAATTATTAATATGAATATTTTTTCTGGTATTTACTTTGGATTATTGGCAATTGCAATTATGTGTTTATTAATAACTTTTTAAAATTTGTTAGTATGTGCTTTGGATGCATGTGCACGTGTCAGAAATTCAAAGGCGCTCCTAGATTAAGATGGTGGTGAACAGGATGAAGAAAATGAGTAGGGAATACCAAATTTCATCGGTTTATAATTTGATACATATTAATGATATTTTTATAGTATTTCTTTATACCATAATCCTCAATCAAATCAACACCAACATTTTTT
The DNA here is from genome assembly GCF_018294505.1 of Triticum aestivum. Classification (NCBI taxonomy): domain Eukaryota; kingdom Viridiplantae; phylum Streptophyta; class Magnoliopsida; order Poales; family Poaceae; genus Triticum; species Triticum aestivum. Next base: position 10,268,070 of record NC_057805.1, read on the forward strand.
GCTTTATTGCTGTAAAAGAACTAAGATGGAGAACATACAATGTACTTTCTTGATAGATCAAAGAGAAAAATATTGATTACCATAAGATGTTTTGAGACTGAGTATTCATAAAAAGTATTATTTTCATTATTTTTGCCACATATGAGGGTGCACTATTTTAACAGTAACTGCATAGCTAATACCTACTTTGATCTATCCTCACGCACTATTTAATTCACATACAAATTACATGCATCGAAAACACATGATTGATCTGCTCTGACTTGCGAGTAAATGTGGAGAGATAGAATGAATGTTAGGGTGCTATTTTATATTTAAACAATAATAATAAAGTCTTTATGGTATGTTTTGTTGAATGGTCATGGTCCCTATTTTATAACCTATATATCTTTATTGAGTTGTTGTATGTGCATGTGCTGGATAGAAAACCAAATCATTGACTATAAGGCGGGCAGTATTTAATTTCCTATCATCAAGTAGTTGTATCACATGAAAAATTGATGACCGACTTAAAAAATAAGGTTAAAGTTGAGAGCCGTAACCATGCCTTACAAGCCTTTATGGCCATAGTGATGCAGAATTTACATGCTAAAGGACGTATAGACCATGAAAATTGTGAGGCACCTAAATGAAATTGTTAAAGTAAAATAAATAAGCTTAATAACAGCTATTCTAACTCTATCACACCATCATCTATGATATTGTGAAACAAAGTTATTATAGACTTGTATTTTTCATAATAATTAGTTCATAACTTAAATACAGTTTAATTTGTCATGGCTATACAATGTTATTCCTTTTCATGGCATAGTATATACATGTATGAAAATATAAATTTATTTTTCAACATATTTATGCACTAAATATGATGCCCTCACATTTGCGGGGGGCATTGCATCTTTTAGTTGTGTACTATATTTAATGTTCAAATTTCTAATAATTATACAAAGCAATACTAAAGTCAACCCATTTTGAAGGAATAAATTTTAATGCAAGTATAACTTCTGAAGTGCGAGTTTACTAATATCATTTTGCTAGTATAGGACTGAAACGATTATGTGAGTACTTTCTATATTAAATTTTATTCTATCATGATCGATATCACGTTGTACAATACAAGAGGAATTTGGTGGTTTATGTAAATGTTTATATTGTTCAGAGCAGTAGGTTCATTTGACCACATCTATAATATGTTAGAACAAAAAATAAATATAGGGTACTCGCCATAGTGCAGTATAATTTGCATATTTGCCTAGAGAATGAAGGAACTCCTGTTTTTTTGTAGCGTATGTTTCAATTTCTCTGTCTAGATCATTTGTGTCAAAATAACTTCAAACTCACAAACATTTGCTCGGTGATAATTAAACAAAAAAAGATTTGCGGTTATAAGACACAAATGCTTGTCAGATTATTAGCGTAAAATGCTACTTTGCAAGACTCTCATGTTCACATGAGAAAATAAGTTAACCAAACATCGATGGTGGTTATCTAGAAATAATGCATGACAATCTAGAACATAATTCATCATCCAAGAAACTGAATCCTTGATCATTCCCAACTGAGCTATATCTATATGTTTTTGCCACATAGATGAGCTATTGTAGCTTTGTACAATATACACTATACATAAATAAAAGATCCATTGTAGTGACTCATGGCAATATGATCATTCTAGTCGAGCAAATGAAATGGGAGTAGTTATGCAGTTCTACTCTAACTTCATATGGTGTAGAACACATAGAAGTGAACTACATCTACATTAGTAGAAACAAAATCTGAAGTTGGCACTTAGTTGAGAAATGGTTAACCAATGAAGATTTAGATATGAACTGGTGTCTCTTACATGAATTGGAGATAGGGCAATAAATTCTTTTACCAATAGGATGGCTCTCTCGCTAGCTTCCTTATCTAACAATATTGATAAGTTCACTGTGAACAATAAGAATACTGGTATGTTGACCACAAAAATTAGAGTATTGTTTTTACTTTAATGAAACAAATAAGGAGAAATAAATGGTGCCATTACACCGACCAACCTCATCAGGCGTAGTGCCATAACAGATGTGAACACTGCGCGAACAATTCACATTCTATATTTTCAAAATAGTATAATAGTACAACAATATTCAATGGCCAAACATCATAATACAAAAATGGCTCTTAAAACATGGACAGTATCATAGAATAATTTTTTGGGCGATCATGGGGTTTCTACTGTTCAGTTATTTACTGCCACCAAATCAAGCAATGGAGTCCCTCCTCTAAATATCTCAAATATTTGAATATACCTAGAAAATGCATCCTATTATTATTTTCTATGTATAATCTTAGATTTGTAGCTAGCAAAATATCATAAGAGCTATGTGCCTAAGTCATAAATACCAGACCGTGAAGATCAAGGAAAAAAAGGAGCAACACGCTCCCATGGCAATATCTCAGCGTCTCGTTCTCGCGTGCGTGGTTAGAGAAATCAAGCCGGCCGGCGACTTGATGTTGCTAGTGTGCTAAGCTAGCTAGACACAAAATCCATCCACCTGCTTGCCTACTTGGTTGTGTACGTGAGTTGTCAGCGTATACATCCTGCCTGCACGCTCGATCGATCGGCCGTAAAAGATCGATCCAATTTATCTAGAGCAAGCCAGCCCTAGTAGTTTAACGGCTGGAAACTTTCCAGTTAGCTACACATGTACCAATCAAGCAATATATCCCACAAAGCTAGGTTAGATGCACACGTACGGATCAAGCAATATATCCCACAAAGCCAGCTTTGTTGTGCGGGGAGTTTCCAGCCATGCACGCACCAATGAATCCAGTCCACAAAGCTAGCTTTGCCAAGCTCCATGCATGTGTTCTGGTGGTGCCTAAATCAATCGGTCAACTGGCCGAGGGATAGCTACGACGGCGGCGTACATGAGGACATGCAAGGGTCGTTGGTAACCCTAATTTGTAATTCTTTTTTTTTGACGCTTTGTAATTCTTTTCTTTGTAGAATTGTAGAACGAAGAGGTACAATAAGAAACTTATCAATGGCATAGGTGGGTAATTATATTGATCTCTAGTGTGAATAGATCCTTCGGTTGGGATTGACCGCTTAACTTAATCAATGGTCGGATAATTCTAATTCTCCATGCATGTGTTCTGGTGGTGCCTAAATCAATCGGTCAACTAGTTGAGGGATAGCTACGACGGCGGCGTACATGAGGACATGCAAGGGTCGTTGGTAACCCTAATTTGTAATTCTTTTTTTTTTGACGCTTTGTAATTCTTTTCTTTGTAGAATTGTAGAACGAAGAGGTACAATAAGAAACTTATCAATGGCATAGGTGGGTAATTATTTTGGTCTCTAGTGTAAATAGATCCTTTGGTTGGGATTGACCGCTTAACTTAATCAATGGTCGGATAATTCTAATTATTGTGGTAATTTCTGGCTTATTTCTCTTTTTATTGGTTAACCCGTCTAATACTTTTTATATATAATAGATGACTTTCATATTCTAGCAAATGTCATGGCTCAAACATCATGTAACAATGAGAGGAAAACAGCTATGATAGGGCCTACTCATGTTTTACCACAGCAGTTACTACTGTTCTCATATCAACTCTAAACAATAACATGTGTGGTTATAAAAATCTTGGAAATGAGAGTAACATATAGCAATCATGAGGTTATACTCATAATATCTATTCTAACAATCATTAGATGTCAACTGTTCTCATATCAACTCTAACAATAACATGTGTGGTCATAAAAATCTAGGAAATGAGAGGAACTTATAGCAATGATGTGGTTATAGACATACTATCTATTCTAAATTTCTAACAATCAACAGACGGTCGTATTCATAAGGTAAAGATGAGATGAGATAGAACAATTACACGTTGATAGATTTCACCAGTATAGGCAGCCAATCTGTGCGTCGACCGCGTAAACGATGCCATCGTTCACTACTAGGAAAAAGCCTAGTAGTAGCGCGGGTTAAAAGCTAGTAGTAGCACGGGTGCCTGCGCTACTACTACGGCGCTACAGCTAACTAGTAGTAGTAGCGCGGTGCATCCCGCGCTACTAGTACGTGTGTTAGTAGTAGCGCGGGTTGGACACGCACTACTACTAACTATCTGTAGCGCGTGTCTTTGACCCGTGCTACTACTATTAATTTGAAAAACCCAAAAAAAATCTTGACCCCGTGCGTGCTGTCAATGGTGTCAATGGTTCGGTCGACGGCGCCCGACGGCCATGGCGACGGGGCGGCAGCGACGCGCACGTTGGCCGGGAGCAGGGTGATCTCGGCCATGACACGCGCCTCGTGGAAGCCGTTGAGGGCGGCCGCGGGGGCCAACCTGGCGTGGGCCGGGAGCTGGAGGACCTGGATCTTGGCGTCGTGTGTGGGGAGCAGCACCTCGCGGCGGCCATCGCCGTTGAGGTCGGCGAAGAGCGGCGGCGGGAGGCGGTCCACGTCGTGCTTGATCGGGAACCCGCCGTCCGACAGGTGGTACCACGCCTCCTGGAAAGAGAAGTCGCCCTCGTGCTGCCGGAGGAGGAGGGGGATGGGTCAGCTAAGGTTCCAGATCGAATCGAATAGGGGGGAGGAGGAGGAGGAGGGCTGACCTGGAGCAAGAAGAAGACGGCAAAGGCGGCGAGGAGGAGGATGCTGAGGTCGCGCTTCCGCATCTTGGCGGCGGCGAGGAGCTCCGGCGACCTCCCACCGGAGGGATCTCGGAGAGGGAGGGGGGAGAAAGCAGAGTGTACCAGGGGCGGCCACCGCTAGAGTACGAGGGAGAGAGGAGGAAAGTGAGAGAGGGGGAAAGTGAGGGAGAGAGGAGGGATTCGGCCGAGGATATGGGGATTTCACCTACCTCGTATTTATTAGTAGTGAGGGGTGTAAAATCGCGCTACTACTATCAACTTAGTAGTAGCATGGGTTTGTACCCCTCGCTACTACTATGGCATGTCCCGGGAGGGCACGATAGAGACCGCTTAGTAGTAGCGCGGGTTAAAAACCCGCGCTACTAGTATCAACTTAGTAGTAGCGAGGGGTAAAAACCCGCGCTACTAGTAAGTAGCAGTAGCGAGGGTTATAAACCCGCGCTACTAGTAAGCGTCTGCCTATAAGCTTTTCCCTAGTAGTGGTGCACTATATCGTCGGACAGAAATGGAGGCTCAATAGGATTGACGATGAGCCATAACCATGTATGGCGACCGGATTCTAGATAGACTAATCCCAGGTCGAACAAGGCAATGAGCTTGTAATCCATGTAGTCTTCTGATTGTGTGGGCACTTCCCAGATTACAACCTTCAGCAAACGAAGGTCGCACCAAAAGATCAACGCGTCTCGTGCGTAGTAGGCAGGTGTGTCCGACGGGCCGCGAGGCTCGTTGGCGGTGGTATCCAACGATGGAATGGTGATCTCTCGCTGGGTGTAGATATCCACGAGACGCCACGGACTACCAAATTGGTGGATGAGGACGATCCAGTTGGCCTTCATGCCCGCCCAGTAGTGGCCACGCGTGAAGGACAGGTGGACGGGTAGTGGTAGCATGTCGAGGGGCACCACAGCAACGTCCGTAGGATCGTCGGGTCGGTGTCTGGGCCACTTGCGAGGATCGGGCATCAGCAAGCAGGGTGTCTTGAAAAGGGCCGGCCGGCTGCAGACGAGTAGACGGTACAAAGACACCGAGCATGCGGCCAGACGCACGTTGCTGAGCAGGTCCATACGATTACAGATCTACTCCAAGAGAACATCGGGGAGGGAATTTGTAACGCCCACGATGCGGCTATATCTCCCACGTGTCGAGCCATGACTTAGAGGCATAACCGCATTGTGGTTTTGTCGCAAGAAGGGTCATCTTCACACAATCCCATGTAATGAACAAGAATGGGATAACGAGAGTTGGCTTACAATCGCCACTTCACACAGTACATAATTATAATTCATACATCATCCAAAATCCACACATAGACCGACTATGGTCAAAACCAAATGAAAATAAGATAACCCAAATGCTAGATCCCCGATCGTCCCAACTGGGCTCCACTACTGATCATCAGGAAAAGACACATAGTAACGACGACGTTCCTCGTCGAACTCCCACTTGAGCTCGATTTCGTCATCTGCACTGGCATCGTCGGCACCTGCAACTGTTTTGGTAGAATCTGTGAGTCACGGGGACTCAGCAATCTCACACCCGCGAGATCAAGTCTATTTAAGCTTATAGGAGAAGGATGGTGTAATGAGGTGGAGCTGCAGCAGGCACTAAGCATATATGGTGGCTAACATACGAAAATGAGAGCGAGAAGAGAAACAACGGAACGGTCGTCAACTAGTAATGACCAAGAAGTGATCCTGACCTCCTACTTACGTTCATGGATAACTCAAACCGTGTTCACTTCCTGGACTCCGCCGCGAAGAGACCATCACGGCTACACACACAGTTGATGTATTTTAATTGGGTCAAGTGACAAGTTCTCTACAACCAGACATTAACAAATTCCCATCTGCCTCATAACCGCGGGCACGGCTTTCGAAAGATAATACCATGCAGGGGTGTCCCAACTTAGCCCATCATAAGCTCTCACGGTCAACGAAGGATAAACCTTCTCCCGGAAAGACCCGATCAGTCTCAGAATCCCAGTTTACAAGACATTTCGACAATGGTAAAACAAGACCAGCAAAGCCACCCGAATGTGCCGACAAATCCCGATAGGAGCTGCACATATCTCGTTCTCAGGGCACACCGGATTGTCCAAGCTTCCGATAGGCGAGCCCAGAGTTGCCCCTGGTGGCCACCGGCGACTGACAGGTTGGACCAATACTCAGAGGAGCACTGGCCCGGGGGGTAAATAAAGATGACCCTCGGGCTCGCGAAAACCCGGGGGAAAAAGGCTTAGGTGGCAAATGGTAAAACCAAGGTTGGGCCTTGCTGGAGGAGTTTTATTCAAGGTGAACTGTCAAGGGGGTCCGATAAATCACCCAACCGCGTAATGAACGCAAACTCAAGGAACATAATCTCGGTATGACGGTAACTAGGGCGGCAAGAGGGGAACAAAACACCAGGCATAAGGCCGAGCCTTCCACCCTTTACCAAAATATATAGATGCATTATTTAAATAAGAGATATTGTGATATCCCAACATATCCATGTTCCAACATGGAACCAACTTTAACTTCACCTGCAACTAGCAACGCTATAAGAAGGGCTGAGCAAAAGCGGTATCTTAGCCAAACAACGGTTTGCTAGGAAAGGGTGGTTAGAGGCTTGACATGGCAATATGGGAGGCATGATATAGCAAGGGGTAGGTAACGTAGCATGGCAATAGAACGAACAACTAGCAAAGCAAAGATAGAAGTGATTTCGAGGGGTGGTCATCTTGCCTGCAAGGTTCTCAGAGTTGTCGAAAGCTTCACCCTCGTAAGCATACTCAACAGGTTCCTCATTCACGAACTCGTCTCCCGTCTCTACCCAGAACAACAGCACAAGCAACGGAACCACAATCAATCACGGGAAATGTAGAAGCAACATGATGCAATACATGAATGATATGCAAGATATGATATGCGATGCATATGCGTGCTCCGGAAGAAAAATGATGAACAAGGCAGTAACTTGGCTAACCAAGCATGCCACTGGAAAGATGAGATGATTTCGGTTGAAATCGATATAAAGATCACCGGAAACGGATGCACGGTTTGCAAATGGCAAGCAAAACAAGAATGACACGAATCTGCGATTAACAGCATGATAGCACTTCAAATGCAACAAGTAACAATGCTACAGCACCCCAACATAGCAACAAAGCATATGACAGTAATACACAGGAGATTCTTGACAAAAGATGAACACTGAGCTACGGCTAGATCATAACATAACAGGCTCAAACAAGCATGGCAAAAGTGCAAAAGATAACAGGTTCACAGACTTGGTGAAATTACTGGACATGACTAAAACAGCATCAGGTAGCAATGTTCAGAGTATGAAATCGACATGCCACAGGAACTTAACATGGAAAAACAAGTCATGGCAGTATTCTACTAAATGCATATGACAAAAGTCCCTTAATGAACATAAGCCAAAAAGGACCATAAGATATGATGGCAACCATGTAAACATAGCAAGTTTCGTTAACAGGTTTCAGACTTAGCAAAAAACAGAGCATGGCAGAAACAATAATATGAAGGCATCTTGGTGAGCTTGATGCACTCACCACAAAGCAATGCATGACAAAAAAAGCATACCTACAGCAAGATGGCATGTTTATGAAGCTAACCATGGCAAGAGCAAATACATAGCATGAAAGGATCAACTACAACAAGCTTGGCAAAATTGAATATCATGTTCAGAATATGCCAGAAATATTTTATAGCAAAAGTAGAGCAAGATTGAGTCATGCTATGGCCCTCCATAATTGCAAACAAGGGCATGAATGGATCAATTACAACCATATCTACAAAACATCCTTACAGAGAATCTCCAAAATAAGCATGGATCTCTCTGTAGCCACATGGATACAAAGCAACAAAATAACAGCAGTCTCAGACTTAAAAAAATTTACCAAGTCCCTGAAATCAGAAACATTACGGAGCCTAGTTTTCATGCTTGTGCTAGTCATCACAGAGATCACAAAAATACATGGCATACACCTCTGTAAATATGGCATGTCATACAACAAAACACATGTAGAGCTCATGCCCATAAGATGCGCAGATTAAATGCAACAAAAATGACAAATCCTCAAGTACTGATAAGTAACAGCAGATAACAGCAAATAGTACTCTTGCACCAGAGATTTGGGCATCAGGATGGACTCTAATGAAAATGGTGTAATGGAGAAAAATGAAGAGCATCACGAGACGAACATTTCGATATATCACACGCGCGAAATGGAGCAATATGCAGTGAGTTATGATGCGATGAACAGGTTAACATACTGTAAAATATTAGGACTTCGAAATATCTGGGAGGAGGAGAAGTCAACCGCTAAGTATCTCTGGATCCAGATCGGATCGAGGAGCTCGGGCTCGGCGCGGCTCGCCGGGATTGAGGAAGAGGAGGCGCTGGCGGGGAGAGGGCGGGGCGCCGGAGGAAGGAGGCCGGGGCGCGCGCTGGAGGAACGAATGAATGTGTGAGGAACAAATGACCAGAACTTTTACACGCATTGGTGAGTTTTCTCTTAATTCTCTCACGCAACGTTTTAATGAAGCTTGAAATATGAACATGTCAATGGGAGGGAGTAAAAGCCTCATGCATGCTTGCATGCAACATGCAACACTCACACGTACACATGCACACACGCAACACTCACGCATCCATGCGGCACACAGCACATGACACAACATACATGCTCATGCTCAAGTGCTCAACCTACTCCCTCCGTCCGAGAAAGACTTGTACATATAGAGATTTACACATTGACCAAGAGGAACCGGAACTTCATGGCATAATTAACGCCCAAAAGTAGCAGACTTATGTGTGCATGCGACCATTGAGAGAAGAATATTAAATGAAGGTTATTGCATGATGTAATTAAGGATAGACATGTAGCCTATAGCTAGAGCAGAAGTTGGTGCATTAGTCAATCAATATCGATCAGATTAAAGGCCAAGTGCATTGGAAGTGTAGATGTACACTCTTTGTTGGAAAATTTTCTAATGCTAGCACTACTGCAGGATGCTGCTAACGTGTCAAAAAAGGTGCAAAACATTTGCGATGACGGATGCATCAAACATGGTTCAGATTTTAGTTGTATGTGCGATGCAGGGCATACGGTTCAGCTCAGTGAAGTGTTTGCGATGAGGAAGAAGAACAGAAACGGGCAGCCAGATGAAGGCGTGTGTGATATACGGCATACAGTTCAATCGGATTAACTGTTTGTGATGAGGCGGAACAACAGAAACGGGCAGCTAGATAAAGGTGTGTGTGATTGAGGGCATACGCTTCAGACGGATTAACTATTTGCGATTAGGCAACAAAACAGTAACGGTCAGCCAGATCAAAGGTGTGTGCGATTGAGGCATATACTTCACACGGATGAACTGTTTGTGATTAGCCACAACAAACAGAAACAGTTAGACAGATCAACGTGTGTGCACTAGACGGGCACACATTCTAATTAAAAGAAGCGTGCGCGATGGTAATAATGAGCGCGCACGGTTCTTGGAACAAGACGTGTGCTAACATTGCCTATTGCGGTGCACCCTATGGTGCAAACGCCACGTACGCGGCTGAGAAAGCGTGCCCATGTTACGCCATCCAGGAATAGTGCTGCTCTTAGAAATTATAGAACCGTCAATAAATTTTGAGCCTGCGACCCGTCACATTCCAAATTGCAAACCTGTTCACACCAATCAAAACCTAAACGGTTTCCCCCTTAGGAGCGTACTAGTATTCGGTTATAAATACTACTACTCCAAGATGACTGCACATTCCTCCGCAACTCCTCATCCACAAAAACAAACAAGTCATTCATCATCGTTCCCTTGCGTCTGCCATGGCCAGCATGAGTTCTGGGTCGAGAGATTACCACCAGGGAGAGGCGAGCGTGGAAGCGGAAGCACGAGAGATGTCCCGCCTCACCGGGAAAGTAGCCGACATGTCCCGCTGCGCGGCCGTAGCAGCACAGAAGTCCCACCGCGCTGCCGAAGCAGCATAGAGGTCCCGCCACGCCATCGATGCTGCAGACTGGTGTGGCCGCGCCGCGGAAGCAGCAGAGATGTCCTCCCGCACCGCGGCGGCCTGGGAAAATGTCTCGCGGGTAGGCAAGGACTCTCACAGGCGCATGCATGCGATCGTCCATAGCCAGATGGATCAGATCTCTGGCTAGGCGAGGTTGCAGGACGACATGAAATCCTCGTTTGAACAGGCTACCGGCGTCATCCGACAACTAAAGGAGAGCAATCAGAAGCTCCAGGCCGAGCGCGACCTGCTGAGGGCGAAGATCGTCCGAAGTGCGGAGCAGTAGGAGGAGACCATTGCCTGATGACCCACAAGTATAGGGGATCAATTGTAGCTCTTTTCGATAAGTAAGAGTGTCAAACCCAACGAGGAGCAGAAGGAAATGACAATTAGTTTCAGTAAGGTAATGACAATTAGTTTCCAAAAAGCATTATTATGGATAAAAACATTATAAATAACAGTAAGAAAACATGATGCAAAATGGACGTATCACTGCCTTGTTGAAGAGGACTAGTGTCATCATCGAGAAACTTATGGACGAGAATGCCGTGTTGCGCATGAAGCGCAAAAGGCTGGTGGAGGAATCTGTGGATGCTCTCAAGCAGCATATTGAGGATGGGAAAGAGCTCATCGCCGCTCGCCGCGGAGACTAGTTCACGTGGCCTGCAGCAACGCATCAAGAAAGTAGAGATAAGCGAGCCAGATCGTTGTCTTCCTTCTTCTTTTGCCCTTGTGTATTTCGGGCATTGCCGCATGTGGCTTTTTTTAATTATTATCCACTGTCATCGTCCTTATATTCATCATGCTTGCTATAAGTCGCAGACGATGCTATATAGGTCCGTCGGATCTTACATCAAGATCCGCGTAGAAATTTCTTTTCAGATTTTCATTTTTCTCTCTTAAATCTCAGTCCAGTTCGACATAGCCACACAGTGAAACAGGGGCTCGGGCGCCATTAATGGAGACGTTGGGAGGGAGGTGCGCGGCGGATAGAGGTCAAAGGGCTCTCCTCCCGATGAGCACGCGCAGGGGTCTGATCACACGCCTCCCGTACTCAAATAGCTACCCCGCACGCGCGGGGATCAAAAAACATGTCCACATGCTTTGAGAGAGAGGTGTCGATAAAAACAAAATACGAACATAGAAGCATCATGATTATTATAACAGCAACAAATTTAAACGTAAGACTTTTATCATAGAACTTGCATCATACACTTCCTATGAATAAGTAACAATTCATCACATAATCGAAGTATAAAGCAAAAACTCTATTAGGAACCAACAAACTATGTTCTCAGTCAACTTTGCAACTACAATTCATCATCTTTTCAGGAAGGGTCACGTGTTGGAGCCTTTAGGCAAGTCCACATACTCAACCATCATATAGTCTTCTATGGTTGCTAACACTCACCGCGTACACATGAGCAAAACGTTTCAACCGGACACATAGAAAGATAGGGGCTTATAGTTTCGCCTCCCAACATACTCACCTCAAGGGTGATGTCAACAATAATAACTCATGCTATCTATATTCAACTGGACATATGTACCTAGATCTTTCCTCACCACATGATGTTTGCCAAAGGAGAAAAATAAAAAGGACTAGAAGGAAAACTTTGACTCTTTGCATAAAAGTAAATACATAAAAGTAAAGGATAGGCCCTTTGCAGAGGGAAGCATAGGTTGCCATGCGCTTATTTGTTTGCATGCTCAATCCCTTAGTGCAAAAGAACGTCACCCCTTAAGATGACAACCTTTATTATGCAGTCCGTCGCTTTTATTCTTTGTCATCCAAGTTCATGCAACGCTCAATTTTCTCTTACACTAAATGATCTCACACTTTTAGAAGCAATTTTTATTGCTTTTTTGCACCGATGACAACTTACTTGAGGGATCTTGCTCAATCCCTAGGTAGGTATGGTGGACACTTGAAAAAGATTTGGGTTTAAGGGTTTTTGGATGCACAAGTAGTATCTCTACTTAGTGCGGGATTTTTGGCTAGCCAAGATAGGGGCAAGCACCACATGTTAAAGGATCTATGACAATATGACTTCTATGTGAATATAAACAAACATAAACCATTACGTTGTCTTCCTTGTCCAACGTCAACAGTTTTAGCATATAGTATTTTGATGAGGGCTCACAATCACAAAAGATTTCTAGGATAGTATATTTATATGTGAATCTTCCCTTCCCTTATTAATTCTTGCATGAGTTGCATCATTGACTAAGCTATGTTTGTTAATCTCTAATAAAATTTCCTACTTATACTTTTCCTTATGTGGTGCTATCACCTACCATAGGATTAGTATATGATCTTATTGATTTATTTCTTTTATTTTATTTGCAACATGAAAGTAAAGAAAGCAAAAACTCAAACTAAACTTTATTATATAACTTGCACACAATTACAATGATCGATCACTAAGCAAACTCTCAAATAAGAAAGGATCGAACTAACTTTATTTCATATAAAGCAAAAAGATCAAACTAAGATAAGTAAAAGCAAAAAAGATAGTGGGATGATATGATACCGGGGCACCTTCCCCAAGCTTGACGGAAGCCAAGGGGAGTGCCCATACCCGATACTTAGTTCTCTTTTGGTGGTGAAGAAGGCAATGTTGGTGAAGAAGAAGAGATCTTGTCCTCGGACTTCCATGACAGTGGTCCACCATCAAAAGAGGAAGAGTGAGTCTCACGGGTCCTGCAACTAGCAGCCAAACTCATACCTTTAAACCTCGCCTCATATTCAAAGACTTGGTTTTGAAGATCATAGATATGGCTTTGTAGGAAGTTGTTTTTCTCTTTGAGGGTGAAGATGATGTCCTTCATGGGCTTGCCATCCACCTTGAGATCACGGGAAAGCTCCGTGATCATGAGGTGATTGGCATTGAGACCATGTTCCACCATCCCCTTGCACTGGATGACTTCCTGCTCCATAGCTTCAAGCCTGGCCTCCACGGTTCCCGTGCCCTTGGGACCTTGCTCATCGCGGATGTACAACACCCCCTCATGCATCTTGATGGTTTGCGGGTGCTACACTACCTCCCGCAGATATGGGTTGATGACGTTCTTGAAAAACTTCTCCTTGGAGGAACCTGAAGAGGCCATGGTAGATGGGATCTGACAGAAAACAGCAAGAAAAGATAATAGAGGATTTCTCCGCGATACGGTGGTTAACAGGTTCGGGAAGTATATATAGATTTTTTTATCTTAGGGGACAAGTATACGGAAGAAAAACAGAGTACAGAAGGTGTCTCAGGTGGGCACAACCCACCTGGGCGCGCCAGGCATGCCTGGAGCGCCCTGGTGTCTTGTGCCCACCAGGGGATGCTTTCTGGAAGTTTCTTTATTTCCAAAATTCTAGAATATTCCTAAACTGACAAAAAATATTTTTGCGGATTTTTGAAGTCCGTTTACTTACCGTATCACGTACCTCCTTATTTTGACAATTTTGGAGTGTTCCAGAAGGACTCTTTTATGTGCTCTTCTGGTGTCAAGGTTTGGATAATATTGCTTTCAACATTGATAGGCGTACCGGATATATAATGCTTTATTCGTTGCCCATTGACAACCTTTGGGTTAGTACCTCGGAATTATTTATTTTGATGGCTCCAGACCGGTAAACCTCTTCGATGAAATATGGACCTTCCCATTTTGAGAGGAGCTTTCCTGCAAACAATCAAAAACGAGAGTTGTACAAAATAACATATTCTCTGACTTTAAACTCACGCTTTTGGATTCTTTTGTCATGCCATCTTTGAACCTTTTCTTTGAATAATTTTACATTTTCATAAGCTTGGGTTCTCCATTCATCTAATGAGCTTATATCAAATAACCTCTTTTCACCAGCAAGTTTGAAATCATAGTTGAGCTCTTTGACTGCCCAATATGCTTTATGTTCTAACTCAAGAGGTAAATGACAAGCTTTTCCATAAGCCATTTTATAAGGAGACATACCCATAGGATTTTTATATGCTGTTCCATAAGCCCAAAGTGCATCATCTAATTTCTTAGACCAATTCTTCCTGGACCTATTAACAGTCTTTTGCATAATTAATTTTATTTCTCTATTGTTAAGTTCAACTTGACCACTAGACTGAGGATGATAGGGTGATGCAATTCTATCACTACTAGAAAAAGGCCTGCTAGTGGCGCACCTATTTTGCCTACTAATGGCGCACTACAGGTGCGCCACTAGCACCACGCCATTAGATTTTTTTACTAATGGCGCACCACAGTGCGCCATTACTGTTTGACTTAGTAATGATGCACCACATAGAAGTGCGCCATTAGTAACAAAAAAATTTCAAATATTTTTTCAGAAATTTTTTTCGTTGTTTTCTTAATCTCGGGTCACTATGGCTTAATCTCGGGTCAATATGCTTAATCTCAAGTCAAATCGCACTAAGTGGTCAAACTTCCCGAAAGGTCACCCATCCTCACACTACTCCAACCCGAGCATGCTTAACTTCACAGTTCTATCCAACCCCAGCACCACCTCACTTAACACGCACTTGTTGATATATCTACCATATCAATCCTATTAAACCTTGTTGATGTCTAGGACTTTGTTCATGTTCATGATTATGATGAAATTTTGAAAAATATTTCAAACTTCCCGGTCATATTACGTATCATTTTTTGAAAAAAAAAATCCAAAAAAAATTCAACACCAATTTTTTTTCTGTTACTAGTGGCGCACCTAGCAAACGGTGCGCCACTAGTAAGTTTGAAATTTTTTGAATTTTTTTGCCTCTAGATCTTGAAAGCCCCGTAACTTTTTATGTTAGCTTTATGAGGATTTTGAAAATATTTAACGGGGTTCCCCTAGTTAAATTCGGATGTAACTTTTCGAGTAGATGATTTTTCATATAAAAAACTTTTTAATCCGAGTTCGTATGCAAAAGTTATGCCCATTTTACAAATTCCAGAGAGATTTTGCAAATAAAGTCAAAATTCATATTTGTAAATTTTCCCAACAACTAGACCACATATCACATGGGAAACTTATTTTCTTTTACTTTTTTAACATTTCCATCATTTTCTTCAATTTTTTTAAAACTGAAAAAGCGGTCCACGGGGGGGGGGGGGGGGTGCATTCGGTGGAATTTTTGGGTCAAGTTAGTAATGGCGCACCGTGGGAGTGGTGCGCCATTACTAGAACTAGTAATGGCGCACCACTCCCACGGTGCGCCATTACTAGTTTTGAAAAAAATATTGCTAGTGGCGCACCGTGGATGTGGTGCGCCATTACTAGTTTAACTAGTAATGGCGCACTATCCCCTTGTGCGCCATTACTAGTTTTGAAAAAAATAAAAAAAATTGAAAAAAAAATTGAAAAAAAACTACTAGTGGCGCACCGTGGATGTGGTGCGCCATTACTAGTTTAACTAGTAATGGCACACTACCCCCTGGTGCGCCATTACTAGTTTTGAAAAAAAAAATTTGTTACTAGTGGCGCACCGTGGATGTGGTGCGCCATTAGTATTTGGACACTAATGGCGCACCAACACATGGTGCGCCATTAGTATATAGTAGTGGTGCACCACATGTCTGGTGCGCCATTAATGTCCATATCATCTATAGCCCTTTTCCTAGTAGTGTATGGTTAACATCATACTTAGCAAGCATCTTACGAAAAGCACCATGAATAAAGTGTGAACAACCATCAGTCATTAAATATCTAGGGGCTCCAAACCTTGGGAAAATAACTTCCTTAAGCATTTTAATAGAGGTGTTGTGATCAGCACTACTGATTGGAATACCTTCTACCCATTTAGTAACATATTCAACAGCAACCAAAATATGTGTATACCCATTAGAGGAAGGAAAAGGTCCCATGTAATCAAATCCCCAAACATCAAATGGTTCAACAGCAAGTGAATAATTCACAGGCATTTCTTGACGCTTACCGATATAACCTATTCTCTGGCATTCATCACAAGATGAGACATACTTACGAGCATCCTTGAAGAGAGTAGGCCAATAAAATCCAGATTGCAATTCCTTTTGAGCGGTTCTATCTCCAGCATGATGCCCTGCATACGGTTCGGAGTGACATTTCCGTAAGATTTGTCCCTGTTCATGCTCAGGTACACAACGTCTGATAATACCATCTACTCCTTCTTTATAAAGATGTGGGTCATCCCAAAAGTAATGTCTCAAATCATAGAAGAATTTTTTCTTTTGTTGGTATGTAAAGCTAGGTGGCAAATATTTAGCAACGATGTAATTAGCATAGTTAGCATACCAAGGAGTACTATTAACAACATTTATTGCAGCTAACTGCTCATGTGGAAAACTATCATCAATAGGAAGTGGGTCATCAAGCACATTTTCAAGCCTAGACAAGTTATATGCTATGGGGTTCTCAGCTCCTTTTCTATCAATAATATGCAAATCGAATTCTTGTAACAAGAGAACCCAACGAATAAGTCTAGGTTTAGCATCTTTCTTTTCCATAAGATATTTAATAGCAGCATGGTCTATGTGAACAGTTACATTGGAATCAACAATATAAGGTCTAAATTTATCACAAGCAAACACCACTGCTAAGAATTCTTTTTCAGTAGTAGCATAATTTCTTTGAGCACTGTCTAGAGTTTTACTAGCATAATGAATAACATTCAATTTCTTATCAACTCTTTGTCCTAGAACAACACCCACAGCATAATCACTAGCATCACACATAATTTCAAAAGGCAAGTTCCAGTCAGGTGGTTGAACAATAGGTGTAGAGATTAAAGCTTTCTTGAGTGTTTGAAAGGCTTCTAAACAACCATCATCAAAAACAAAAGGAATATCCTTTTGCAAAAGATTAGTGAGAGGCCTGGAAATTTTAGAGAAGTCTTTGAAAAATCTCCTATAGAAACCAGCATGACCTAGTAAACTACGAATACCTTTTATGTCCTTAGGACATGGCATTTTCTCAATTGCATCAACCTTAGCTCGGTCCACTTCAATACCTCTTTCAGAAATTTTATGACCCAAGACAATGCCTTCATTAACCATAAAGTGGCACTTCTCCGAATTCAAGACAAAATTTGTTTGTTCACATCTCTGCAAAACTCAATCAAGATTGCTTAAACAATCATCAAAAGACTTCCCATAAACAGAAAAGTCATCCATGAAAACCTCAACAATCTTTTCACAAAAGTCAGAGAATATAGCAGTCATACATCTTTGAAAAGTAGAAGGTGCATTACATAAGCCAAAAGGCATACGTCTATAAGCATAGGTTCCAAAAGGACAAGTAAAAGTGGTCTTTTCTTGATCAGGTTGAGAAACAGGTATTTGTGAAAAGCCAGAATATCCATCAAGGAAGCAAAAGTGTGTGTGCTTAGATAATCTTTCAAGCAATTGATCAACGAATGGCAAAGGGTAATGATCTTTTCTAGTAGCTTTATTTAATTTTCTGAAATCAATTACCATTCTATAGCATGTAACAACTCTTTGTGGAATAAGTTCATTTTTATCATTAGGAACAACAGTAATACCTCCATTCTTAGGGACACAATGAACAACAGTTATACCTGCTTCCAGAAGTTTTAATATTTCCGTTCTTACCACCTCTTTCATCTTCAGATTTAACCGACGTTGGTGATCAACAACTGGTTTAGCATCAGTTTCCATATTAATTTTGTGCTGACATAGAGTGGGACTAATGCCCGTTAAATCATCAAGAGTATATCCCATAGCAGCTCGATGCTTCCTTAGAACTTTCAATAATCTTTCTTCTTCATGTTCTGAAAGGTTAGCACTGATAATAATAGGATATATTTTCTTTTCATCAAGATAAGCATATTTCAAAGTGTCTGGGAATTGTTTTAATTCAAGTACAGGATCACCTTTAGGTGGAGGAGGACCTCCTAGAGTTTCAATAGGGAAATTGTGTTTAAGAAGAGGACGTTGTTCAAAGAAAATCTTATCTATTTCATTTCTTTCATGCATATGAAAATCATTTTCATGATCTAGCAAGTATTGTTCTAAAGGATCAGTAGGTGGCACAACAATAGAAGCAAGACCAATTAATTCATCCTTACTAGGCAATTCTTTTTCATGACGATTTCTACTAAACTTGGAAAAAATTAAACTCATGAGACTCATCACCAAAGCTAACACCCACAATTTGTTTCTTACAATCTATCTTAGCATTAACTGTGTTCAAGAAAGGTCTACCATAGACAATGGGACATAAGTCATCTTGTGGGGAACCAAGAACAAGAAAATCAGTAGGGTATTTTATTTTCCCACACAAGACTTCAACATCTCTAATAATCCCGAAAGGTGATATGGTGTCTCTATTAGCAAGTTTAATAGTAACATCTATGTCTTCTATCTCTGCAGGTGCTATATCTTTCTTAATTTCTTGATATAAAGTGTAAGGAATAGCACTCACAGTAGCACCCATGTCATATAAACCATGATAACAGTGATCTCCTATTTTAACTGAGATGACAGGCATGCCAACAACTAGTCTATGTTTATCCTTTTTATCGGGTTTAGCAATTCTAGCAGCTTCTGCACAGAAGTAAATAACATGCCCATCTATATCTTCTTCTAAGAGATCTTTAACCATAGCAACATTAGGTTCCACTCTAATGGCGGCTTATCGCCGCGAAGTTGATGCCATTGCGGGGCACTTTCAGGGCTACCAAGTAGAGCACATTGATCGCAGGAAGAACGAGGCGGCTGATGCTCTAGGCCGGCTAGGCTCTCAGCGAAAGCCGGTGCCGCCTAACACTTTCCTGGACGTCCTGTATAGCCCTTAGGTTAAGGTGCCTACGGAGGAAGATTTGGCCGTCCCTGACCCGGAGGCACGGCTGGTGGCGGCTCTCCATATCATACCAGACTGGACAACGCCATATCTGGCTTACATGACCCGGGGCGAGTTGCCTGAGGATGAAACTTTGGCCAGGCAAATAACCCGGCGGGCCAAGTCAATGATTGTAATCGACGACGAGTTACATCATCGCAGTGTCACAGGAGCATTTCAGCGTTGTGTCTCCCCTGAGGAAGGTCAAGAGATCTTGCGTGAGATCCATGAAGGGGATTGTGGCCATCATGCCGGCTCAAAATCCCTTGTGGCCAAGGCTTTCCGTCATGGTTTTTATTGGTTGACGGCTCATGCTGATGCAGAGGACTTGGTCAGTAAATGTGATGGTTGCCAAAGGTTCTCACGACGGGCTCACGTGCCGGCTCAGGAGCTGAGGATGATCCCAATTACTTGGCCCTTTGCGGTCTGGGGGCTTGATATGGTTGGGCCTTTTAAACGGTCCAAGGATAATAAGACCCACCTCTTGGTGGCAGTTGACAAATTCACAAAGTGGGTGGAAGCTGAGCCAGTTAGCAAGTGCGATGCAGCCACGGCGGTTCAATTTATGAAAAAGGTGATTTTCTGCTTTGGTTTTCCACACAGCATTATAACTGACAATGGCACCAATCTCTCCAAAGGCGCCATGGAAGAATTTTGTCAACAAGAGCATATCCGACTTGATGTTTCTTCAGTGGCTCATCCTCAATCCAATGGTCAAGCTGAGAGAGCTAACCAGGAAATTCTGAAGGGCATCAAGCCCCGGCTTTTGGTCCCTTTGCAACGGACGCCGGGTTGTTGGGTGGAGGAGTTGCCCTCCGTCTTATGGAGCATCAACACTACTCCTAACAGGTCTACAGGCTTCACGCCTTTCTTCATGGTTTATGGAGCAGAAGCAGTCCTCCCCAGCGACATCCGTCACGATTCACCTCGCGTGGCGGCTTATGTTGAGACGGATAATGAACAGGCGCGCCAAGATGCTCTGGACTTGTTGGATGAACAGCGTGATGTGGCAGCAGCCCGTTCAGCGATTTACCAACAAGACCTGCGCCGTTATCACAGCCGCCGGGTCAAATCCCGGGTCTTCCAGGAAGGCGACCTTGTGCTCCGGCTCATCCAGGATCAAACAGATGCACACAAGTTATCCCCACCTTGGGAAGGGCCCTTTGTGGTCAGCAAGAACTTGCACAACGGGTCATATTACCTCATTGATATTCGGGAGCACAAAGATTCACGTAAATCTGAGGAAGAGACCAGTCGGCCGTGGAACATAGCTCAACTTCGGCCTTACTACACTTGAGCTACCGGCTCTCGTGGTGTACATATTTGTCTCAACCATGTATATATTATGATAAGCAATAAAGCAGGACCTCTGTCCTTTTTCCTCCTCCAAATATGCACGTGTTGTTTTTATTGCAAGCTTACATGATGACGTATAGGAGGATCCGGCTTATGATCGTATTGGAATCTAGCCGTAAGCAGTAAAGTCACTTGGGGGCTTCCAGTTCAAACATGGGTCGTATTCGAACCAAAGAGAACATAGCTGTCGATACCCATTTGATTGGCAAAGTGCCGAGCTCATTGGGAGGTTATCTTTGGTCATATTTGAATCATAGTTTAACCCCTCTGAGAACCGACGTGGATCGTATTCGAATCAGCGTCGTTAAACAATTTTAAATCACTTGGGGGCTTCCTGTTCAAACATAGGTCGTATTCGAACCAAAGAGAACATAGCTGTCGGTACCCTCTTGATTGGCATCGCCACACCCACTGGGGGCTATGTGATCGTATCCGAATCTTAGCTTAACCACTTTGGGCCGGGTTTCTGGTCGTATTCGAACCGGAAACCCCTAAGTTCTTATATTCTATCACAAGTGTACTCTGATTACGTCAAGGTGTGTACTGCCGGGTCTCACTTGCCGGCTTAATTTTGGTTTACGGTGTTGGTTGAACATCATGGATGTCATCAAGGCAAGTAAATTGGAGTTAAGGTACCAACCGTGCTACCCGGGTTATTTAAACCGGAAGTAAGCTTACAGGCCGTTAAGTGTGTTATTACGGCTATGTTCAGATTATAATTAAGGACCAGTCCTTTTTGATTCATATTCCGGGTT
Organism: Triticum aestivum; assembly: GCF_018294505.1. Taxonomy (NCBI): domain Eukaryota; kingdom Viridiplantae; phylum Streptophyta; class Magnoliopsida; order Poales; family Poaceae; genus Triticum; species Triticum aestivum. The sequence goes on from NC_057805.1 coordinate 10,289,668, forward strand.
ATCTATCTCAAACACCTGATTCTCAGGGCGGTAAGCCGCCTTGAGACTTGTGATTTGCCTTTCTATGCAGATACTTAAAGGCACCTTTTAAGGTTAAGAGAAGTAAAGAATTGATTATGACCCGGAGAAACATCAAAGAGATAACTTCAAGGGATTTCAGCATTCATTACGTGCACGATGGCACGGCAGAGATAAACTGTTGCACCTATTCTATTACAAAATTCATCAAGTCTCAAGGATGGGGCATTGTTTGGTGAACCGCCGGCTGATATATGATGCCTGCTGAGTCGAAGTCTCCGGCTCGTTCCTGTCCTCTCCTCCGGCTGATCCCAAGACTTGGAAAGTTGATGACTTCCAGTCGATGCCGCGGAGAGCTTCAAATTGGGCTTCTTCGTCAATTAACCCCGCCGGGTCAATCTCAGGGGCAAAGGTGTGCTGACGAGCCGGCGGAATTAAACTCAGGTCTTCATAGCGAGGGGTTGGAATCCTCTGATTCTCCGCATTGTAGCCCGGTTGGTACTTGGTTAGATCAGTATCGTCCCCGATAAGGGTGGCCACCGGGCGTACAGCCTTCACGCACGCTGCGAAGTCCTTCTGATCGAACGATGAGCCGTCTTCCTTCAGGCTTGGATAACCCAGGGCGATGTCCGCCAGGTCTAGCTCCGGCAGGAATGCCTTGGCCGGGCTCAGTGCGGCGATCGCTCCGGCTCTCGCAAAGGCCCGTCGCAGCTCTTGGATCCGCTGAGGCAGAACGGCGAGCCGGCGTAGAACTTCGGGCAGATGAGTCGGCACCTCGTTGGATAGGGCCACCACAGCTAAGGCACGTTGTGACCCAGTGTAGAGCTGCTCCACCAGGGTGTACACGGCCTTTAGCTTGGTGACCACGCTCTGGTTGAGATTGGCGCTTCTGGGACCTGTTTAATAGAATCAGATAAGCCGGCGGCAAGGATGAACAATGAGATATAAACATTCCAACATTGATGAAAGCCGGTGAGGCGACTTACCGAAGATGGCGGCCACCATTTGGGAAACCTGGCACTTTAGGCCGGAGAGTTCGGCGGTCTTCTCAGAAAGAGCCTTCTCCGCCTGTTCTGTCCGGGTCAGCAGTGCGGCCTTCTCTTCGGCCCAGGCTTTTCTCTCAGCATCAAACTCGGTCTTCAACTTCTCTTGAGTGGCGATGCTGGATACAAACTTGGCGTTTGCCTTCCGGGTCTCCATCTCCTGCATCTTTAGCCGGCTCTTGAGATCCGCAAGGTCCGCCTCTAGCTTCTTGCCCACAGCCTGTATAAAATTCCGGGTTAAGAGCAGTTACTATGTAAGTCCCAAGCACTTTCCAAGCAAAGATACTTGGCACTTGGGGGCTAATGCATATTGAATGTATCTATCTACATACAGCCGGCTCAATTGAGTAAGCCGGAACCTAAGTCTACAACATATTCAAGTATAAGTCGTCGACTTGGGGGCTAGCATGGCAAAGGTAACTATGCAGTAGGTAAGAAGACAGCAGAAGGATACCTCCGATTTTTGTTGGATCTGGTTTACCATGGCGACCTCCGCGTCCCGGCTCTTGTGCACCTGGCTGATGTAGCCAGAGACGAGCTCTCCGATGCTCAAGTTGGTGTAGTCGAAGAGGTCCAGGTTCACCCGGTGGGGCTGCAGCAACTCCCCCTTCGCGGAGCACTTGGCCAATACGGTTGGTCTCCCCGGCTCAACATACTCCGTCCGGGTGATCACCACGTCCGGGTCGTCTGCTGGTGGAGCTGAGCCGGAAGCCTCCGGGTTAACCGACGCTTCGGTCGTTGCCCTGGTAGTTGGGGCGGTAGCTTCAGGTGCCGTATCCATTGGAGTGGCGGCTTCGGGGGCAGAGGCAGCTGGCGGCTCTTCAGCTGTCACCTCCGGTTCAGGTAGGTCCGGCACTCCGGCTGACCTGGTCTTCTTCGCTCTTTTGGTGAGCTTTGCCTGGGCGCTGAAAGGACAGAAACATTCAGCACAAAGAGAGTAAGTACAGACAAGTATAGTGTGAGATGGCTGTCATTACCCGGGCGCGGTCTTGAAAGTCGGAAGACTCGACTGCATAGAGTCGCCCGAAGAAGGGGAGGTCTCTTGATAATTGGAGTCAGAAGAATTGAGTGGCTAACGGATAACACCCGCCAACGGATGAAAAGGGTACAAGTGAGAAAAAACCTCAGTTCGACGCTTCCTGGTTGCGTCGGGTAACCCGGCGGAGAGATCGGTGTTCTTGTTGGTCCGGGTGTGACGCCGGCTTTCATGAACCTATCGCTTCAAAATAAATTGAGGGCCTTGATGAGCTAAAGGATGTGAAAAGCTTACTTTCCGGGTTACCCTTCGGACTTTCAGCTATGGCGAGGGTTCCGAGTCGGAGGAAAGTGACATTACCTCTTCAACCACCAGGTTACTGGCGCCGGTGTCATCCTGTCAATGAGCAAGTGTTGATAAGGCGGACAGCAACAAACAACGAATATAGCAAGAAGTTAAAGGTTTAAGGGTTACCTCTGACTCGGAGCTGTCCCTTAATTGCATTAGCTCCGAAGCAGTGGGTCTGCTTCCCTTTTTGCGAGGGGCGGCTTTCTTGGCGGCTTTCTTCGTCTTCCTGGCCTTCTTGGCCGCTTCATGGTCATATTTGACCCGCCAGAACTTATCATCAGCCTGAAAGATACAATGATTGATTCTTAAAACGGTTCGGATAAAGGTTATATGCAGACGAAGATAAAAGTTAAAGTCAGCGGCTTACCGCTGGGGTTGGATTGGTCTTGCAGAAGGGGGCTAACCCGGTTCTTCCGCAATCTGCCAGGCTCTCGTTTAGAAGAGCCTTGGTCTCTTCCTCTGCAACGTCTTCTGGAAGATCGTTGCGACTGTGCCTCTGCGGGTCATCCTTTCGCCCGGTGTACTCACACATTAAGCCGGGGCAGCGGCTCAATGGGATCACCCGCCATGAGATCCAGACCTGGACCAGGTCAATTCCGTTCAGACCGTTGCCTAGCAGGGCCTTGATCTTATTGATAGTTGGAAGCAGAGGCTGGCGTTCCGCTGCAGTCAGTTTGTCCGACAGCGGATGAGTCGGCTCTAGACGTGTTGGGCGAAAGCCGGGCAGCGGGTTCTCGTCAGCCGGGGACGTATCTTGGCAATAGAACCAAGTCATATTCCAGTCCTTGGAGTGGCTCGGCGGCTCTGCATAAGGGAACAGACAGTCCCTACGCCGTTGGATGGAGATGCCACCTAACTCCAGACTTGGCCCGTTGGCGCATTCATTCTGGCGGTTTAAGTAAAACAGCTCTCTGAAGAGCAGCAGACTAGGCTCCTCTCCAAGGTACACTTCGCAAAAGACTTGGAAGTTGCAGATGTTGGAGACGGAGTTGGGTCCTATATCCTGAGGCCGTAGGTCAAAGAAGTTGAGCACGTCCCTGAAAAACTTTGAGCCGGGCGGTGCGAAGCCCCGGCTCATATGGTCTGCGAAGATCACTACCTCCCCGTCCCTTGGCTGTGGTCTCTCTTCCGACGGGTCAGGGGCATGGTAGGACATGATTTCCTTCTTAGGCAAATATCCGGACTTAACGAAATTGGCCAGGGTCTCGTCGGTGACGTTGGACCTCATCCAGTTGCAAGTGATGGGAGCCTTGGGAGGCATGGTGAAGGTTGGTAGTCTATGATAAAGAGAAAAGTGTCCGGGTTAATTATAAGTCGGAGATCTATCGTTCAAACTAAGATGGCGGCTTATGAAGGGGACTAATGATATATGTTCAGATACAGTGGGTTATTTAAGCCGCAGGGGAATTCAGAGTAAGTTGGTTATCTACGGCTTTACTACAGTTAAGCCGGAGGTTTCTACAGAGCATGGTTCTCTTTAAACCGGAAAGTTCTACGGCGCGTGTTTTCTTTAAGCCGGAAATGTAAGCCGCCAAGATTCAATGGTTGCAGTTTTTACTAAGTGTGGTAAAACAGGTTTCGCATACTACCGTAACTTTTTTGGATCAAAATGGTCATAGCAAAGAAAATTTTCTAGACCTAAAATGCGGACGCAGGGGAGTTCTTGAGCTCGAAGGAGATCTTATGCAGTGGAAAGAAGTGTGTTTTGCAGGTGAAATGAGTAATAAACAACTACCGCAGCAAGTCTATACATATCTAAGATCAAACAAGGGTGGAAACTACGAGAACTACTGAAGCCTGCGGACAATGGCGAAGAACACGGATGAACTGTTTGAACTCTACCGCAGATCTGTTCTAACGAGGCAGAAGAAACTCACCGGAGTTGGAGAAGAGCGGAAGTCGCCGCCGTTTATCTGGTCCGAGTCAGGGTGATGCAGCGGCCGGGTTGATGAAGATCAGGGGCGCGACGGCGGCGGCACTGGCAGAGCTCGGGCAGAGGAGCAACGGAGCAAGGAGGAAGAAGAGAGCGTGAGAAGAGCCCGTTGGGCCGGCCTATTTATAAGGCAAGGTCATAAGTGGGCGCGAGATTCAAGGAGACCACGGCGTGGTTATCTCCCCCCCACGACGCCTCGATTTTCGGAATGACAGTAAAAGCAAAGATCCGTTGTGGATCTGGCGGAGTAAAAAACGGACTTAATGGAGGATGACGTCACGGCGGATTATCCGGAGTCCCGAGGATGACGTCACTCCGGGTTATGGCCTTCACATGAATGGTAAGCCGGAGACTTTTTCTGTCAGAAGAGTGGAAGATTGACATGAGCCGGCTCAAATCAATCTGGGGCCTAATGTTGAGGATATAGACCTTAGAGTCACCCGCCAGGAGGGGCCGGGTTACTCGTACGGTCGTTGCCAGAAGCCCGGAGCCAAGTTTCAAGACAATGGGCCAGAGATGGGCTGAGACCCGGATATGGCTTAAGGCCCGTAGTTACAATCATTATTATAGTAGAACTTGTAGCGTAAGGCAAGTATAGTTTAGAGTCCGAGCCGGACACTCCTATGAGCCGGCCGGGACTCTAAGGGCTGCTGGGCGTGTTCCTCCCTACATAAAGGGACGACCCGGCAGCGGTTTAAGGGCGACAACAATCTCATCGAGAGCCGGGCATAGCTGTTTAGCTCCCTGGTGATCGTAACCCTAATCAATATCACCTCAAACTGGACGTACGCTTTTACCTTCACCGTAAGGGGCCGAACCAGTATAAACCCTCGTGTTCCTTGTCCCACATAACCCCTTCAAGCTTCCTAGTTGCGATGGCTCCACGACTAAGTCCTAGCTCGAGGACATCTGCCGTGACAATTCCACGACATTAACCACAGTTGAAACTTTAGCATGTTCCTTTATCCTTACAGGAAAAGGGGGTTTCTCAATATAAGCAGTAGGAACAACTGGATCAACATTATAGAGTATAGTTTCTTCTTTAACTGGTACTGGTTTTTTAACTTCATCTTTAATAGGTGGGTGATATTTAAACAACTTCTCTTTAGGGAGTTCAACATGAGTAGCAAATGATTCACAAAACGAGGCTACTATCTCAGAGTCAAGTCCATATTTAGTGTTGAACTTTTGAAAAGCATCGGTATCCATAAAATAATTAACACAATCATACTTAAGCTTTATACCTGACTCTTTACCTTCGTCGAGTTCCCAATCTTCAGAGTTGCGCTTTCCAAAAGATCCCACCGGAATTCAATAGTTTTCTTCATAAAAGAACCAGCACAAGAAGTGTCCAGCATGGTTTGATCATTACGAGAAAGCCAAGCATAAAAGTTCTGAATAATAATTTCTCTTGAGAGCTCATGATTGGGGCATGAATATAACATTGACTTAAGCCTCCCCCAAGCTAGAGCGATACTTTTTCCTTCACGAGAAATTATATATATAATTCCGATCACGATGAACTAGATGCATAGGATAAAATTTTGGTGGAACTCCAATTTTAAATGATTCCAATTCCATGATCCAATATCATCGCGTAGCCTATACCATGTGAATCCTTTTCCCTTCAAAGATAAAGGGAAAACCTTTTTCATCACCTCATCTCCGAGTAAACCTGCAAGCTTGAACAATCCACAAATTTATTCTACATATATCAAGTGCATATCAGGATGTTCGGTTCCATCTCCTGCATAAGGATTAGCTTGCAGTTGTTCTATCATACCCGAAGGAATATCATATTCAATATTTTCAGTAGGTGCAGTAGGTTGAGGGGCAATTAATTGTGGTTCCGAACGAGGTGAAGATACCCCGAACAAACCCCTCAAAGGATTGTTTTCCATAGTAGCAAGTGGCAATAAATTTTAGCACACTATATAAATGTTTCCTTACCAAATTCCACTTACCAAAGGTGCTTCACTCCCCGACAACGGCGCCAGAAAATAGCCTTGATGACCCACAAGTATAGGGGTCAATTGTAGCTCTTTTCAATAAGTAAGAGTGTCGAACCCAACGAGGAGCAGAAGGAAATGACAAGTAGTTTTCAGTAAGGTAATGTCTGCAGGTGCTAAAATTGTAAGTAGCGGAGTAGTTTGATAGCAAGATAACTTGTAACGAGCAAGTAACGATAATTGTGACAAGTATGCAGCAACGTAGCCCAATCCTTTTCAGGCAAAGGATAGGCCAAAACGGTATCTTATGATAAGCAAAGTGTTCTTGAGGGTACACGGGAATTTCATCTAGTCACTTTCATCATGTTGGTTTGATTTGTGTTTGCTACTTAGATAATTTGAGATGTGGGTGGACCGGTGCTTAGGTGCTGTTCTTACTTGAACAAACCTCCTACTTATGATTAACCCTCCCGCAAGCATCCGCAACTACGAGAAAAGTATTAGGAATAAATTCTAACCATAGCATTAAACTTTTGGGTCCAATCGGTCCCTTACGGAATAGCGCATAGACTGGGGTTTAAGCTTCTGTCACTCTCGCAACCCACCATCTATTTACTACTCCACAATGCATTCCCTTAGGCCCAAATATGGTGAAGTGTCATGTAGTCGACGTTCACATGACACCACTAAGGGAATCACAACATACGTACCATCAAAATATCAAACACATATCAAATTCACATGATTACTTGCAACATGATTTATCCCGCGACCTCAAGAACGAAAGTAACTACTCACAAATAATAAGCATGCTCATGATCAGAGGAGTATTAAATAGCATCATGGATCTGAACATATAATCTTCCGCCAAATACACCATATAGTAATCAACTACAAGATGTAATCGACACTACTAGCCACACCCCCCCCAGCACCAATCTATAGTTCCGATAACAAGATTGAATACAAGAGATGAACTAGGGTTTGAGATGAGATGGTGCTGGTGAAGCTGTTGATGGAGATTGCCCTCCCCAAGATGGGAGAGTTGTTGGTGGTGATGATGATGATTTCCCCCTCCGGGAGGGAAGTTCCCCCGGCAGAATCGCTACGCCGGAGGGCAAAAGTGCTCCTGCCCAAGTTCCGCCTCGAGACGGCGGCGCTCCGCCCCGAAAGTCTTCACCTGATTTTTTCTAGGTAAAAATGACTTATATACCAGAAGATGGGCACCAGAGGTGGGCCGAGGAGGCTACAACCCACCAGGGCGCGCCTGGGCTCCCAGGCGTGCCCAGGTGGGTTGTCCCCACCTGGTGGGCCCCCTCTGGTAGTTATTTGCTCCAATAATTCTTAAATAATCCATAAAAAATCTCCGTGAATTTTCAGCTTGTTTGGAGTTGTGCAGAATAGGTGGCCTGACGTAGCTTTTCCAGGTCCAGATTTCCAGCTGCCGGAATTCTCCCTCTTTGTGTATTCCTTGCAAATTATGAGAGAAAAGGCATTAGAATTGCTCCAAAAAGCATTATTATGGATAAAAACATTATAAATAACAGTAAGAAAACATGATGCAAAATGGACGTATCACTGCCTTGTTGAAGAGGACCAGTGTCATCATCGAGAAACTTATGGACGAGAATGCCGTGTTGCGCATGAAGTGCAAAAGGCTAGTGGAGGAATCTGTGGATGCTCTCAAGCAGCATATTGAGGACAGGAAAGAGCTCATCGCTGCTCACCGAGGAGGCTAGTTCACGTGGCCTGCAGCAACGCATCAAGAAAGTAGAGATCAGCGAGCCAGATCGTTGTCTTCCTTCTTCTTTTGCCCTTGTGTATTTCGGGCGTTGCCGCAAGTGGCTTTTTTTAATCATGTTCCTAAATATGTAAGACAATTATTATCCACTGTCATCGTCCTTATATTCATCATGCTTGCTATAAATCGCAGTCGATGCTATATAGGTCCGTCGGATCTTACATAAAGATCCATGCAGAACTTTCTTTTTAGATTTTCATTTTTCTCTCTTAAATCTCAGTCCAGTGAGACATAGCCACACCGTGAAACAGGGGCTCGGGCGCCATTAATGGAGACGTTGGGAGGGAGGTGCGCGGCGGATAGAGGTCAAAGGGCTCTCCTCCCGATGAGCACGCGCAGGGGTATGATCACACGCCTCGCGTACTGAAATAGCTACCCCGCACGGCACCTCCTAGCCAATAAAAAAGCAGACTTGTGGCGGGACGTAATTGGTAAGTAGAATGCCCACGGTTTCAATAATAGTTGTGTTTCTGATTTGTAACATGACAGCAGTTGTTCCAAAATGTCTTTGTTGATTGTTAATGTGTGCGCCTTCACAAATCGGATAGAAAAATTACCACAGCATGTTGGTGCCATGTCATGACACCATGCCAAGTTTCATGATTTTCAGGCGTGTTTTGGATTTACAGGAATGAAAAAACCAAGTTTGTCAATCTTTCCGGCCGAGCCACAATGCCCAGATGTTTTAATTTCACTCCCATTTCTTGCATGGGACCTATAAATTCACCCAAGGACACACATGTGACTTTTCAACCAACTTTGGTGCATTGGAGCATGTGCTTGTAGTTCAAATTTGAATTATGCACATTAAATGACCAAAAATTCAATTAATGTATAAGAAAGTCCAAACGAACCCGGAATAATTCCAAATTTTAACACGGCACTCATAACGTTATATGTTGCCTCTGTAAAAAAAGGGGGAGGTAGCGTATATTACTTCGAACACAAAGGTGACACGTCCCCCCTCGGTAACCACAAGTCTTCTCGAGAGAAGCTCCGATTTGCAAGAAGCTTATACCAAAAACTTGTCCAAATGCGGCCAATTTTTTTACCATAGCATGTTGGTGCCATGAAATGACACCATGCCAAGTTTCATGATTTTCAGGCGAGTTTTGAATTTCCAGGAATTTAAAAACCAAGTTTCACAATGTTCCCGGCCAAGCCACAACGCCCAGATGTTTGAATTTCATTCCCATTTCTTGCATGGGACCTAGAAATTCACCCAAGGACACACATGTGATTTTTTAACCAACGTTGGTGCATTGGAGCATGTGCTTGTAGTTCAAATTTGAATTATGCACATTAAATGACCAGAAATTCAAATAATGTGTAAGGAAGTCCAAATGAACCCGGAATAATTCCAAGTTTTAACACAACACTCATATAGTTCTATGTTGCCTCTGCAAAAGAATAAGGGGGGAGGCAGCGTATATCATTTCGAACACAAAGGTGACACGTCCCCCCCCCCCTCGGGAACCACGAGTCTTCTCGAGAGAAGTTCCGGTTTGCAAGAAGCTTATACCAAAAACTTGTCCAAATGCGGCCAATTTTTTTACCACAACATGTTGGTGCCATGAAATGACACCATGCGAAGTTTCATGATTTTTAGGCGAGTTTTGAATTTCCAGGAATTTAAAAACCAAGTTTCTCAATGTTCCCGGCCGAGCCACGACGCCCAGATGTTTGAATTTCATTCCCATTTCGTGCATGGGACCTAGAAATTCACCCAAGGACACACATTTTTCAACCAACTTTGGTGCATTGGAGCATGTGCTTGTAGTTCAAATTTGAATTATGCACATTAAATGCCAAGAAACTCTATTAATCCATAAAAATGCCAAACGAACCCGGAATAATTCCAAATTTAAACACGACACTCATGTAGTTGCATGTTCAATGTACATAAATGTTCTAGCAATTCAAACACCATCCTTTCCCTCCGTAACACCATTTTGTCTTTCAAAACATAATGAAAAAAATCAGGTATACCACAAATAGTTTACTAGAAAGATTCGTGTGGGATGCGATATAAAATATCTTGGCGCACTGTCTTGTCTGGCTTACGCAGGAAGCTTCGTCGTCTACAAACCACACTTGCGCGCCACTTTCTCGCGGCACCGAGCGAAATGTTTTTGCCACCGTGGAAATATCTATCTCCCCGCCCCTCCCTCCCACCAAAAGCCACATTTCAACTGTTCCTCCTTGCTTTCCAAGTTCAAACCTTCACTGCTGCATACTGGCAGCTCAGCCTCCTCACCGGTGACCCTTCTTCTTGCAGCGCCGCCACCTCACCGGCTACCCTTCTTCTTGCAGCGCCGCCTCCTTGCCGGCGACCCTTCTTCTTGCAGCGCCACCTCCTCACTGGTGACCCTTCTTCTTGCTGCGCGGCTGATACGTCTCCAACGTATCTATAATTTTTTATTGTTCCATGCTGTTATATTATCATTCTTGGATGTTTTACAAGCATTTTACAATCATTTTATATCATTTTTGGGACTAACCTATTGATATATTGCGAAGTGTCAATTGTTGTTTTCTACTTGTTTTTTACATCGCAGAAAATCAATATCAAACGGAGTCCAAATGCAGCAAAACTTTTTGGAGAATTTTTATGGACCAAAACACCCAGGATGGGCTAGAGTAGCACCTGGGGGTGCCCCATGGGGGGCACAACCCACCAGGGCGCGCCTGGGCCCCCAGGCGCGCCCAGGTGGGTTGTGCCCACCTCGGTGGCCTCCCGCACCCCCTCTTCGCCCTATAAATTCACAAATATTCCAAAACCCTTCGGGGTAGCTCTAGATCAAAAGTTCCCCCGCCGCAAGGCTTTGTAGCCGCCGAAAACCAATCTAGACCCCATTCCGGCACCCTGACGGAGGGGGGAATCATCTCCGGTGGCCATCTTTATCATCCCGGCGGCCACCACGATGAGGAGGGAGTAGTCCACCCTCGGGGCTGAGGGTTTGTACCGGTAGCTATGTGTTTAATCTCTCTCTCTCTCTCTCTCTCATGTTCTTGAGATGTCACGATCTTGATGCATCGCGGGCTTTGTTAATATAGTCTGGTCATATGGAGTTTTCCCCCTCTATCTTGTTGTGATGAATTGAGTTTTCCCTTTGAGATTTCGTTGCTATCGGATTGAATACTTTTATGGATTTGAGAACACTTGATATATGTCTTGCAATTGAATACTCGTGGTGACAATGGGGTATCGTATTGATTCACTTGATATATGTTTTGGCACTCAACTCACGGATTCCCGAGGTGACATTGGGGTAATCTATGCATAGGGGTTGATGCACATTCTTGTCTTTGTTTCTCCGGTAGAAATCTTGGGCCACTCTTTGAAGTTCTTTGTGTCGGATTGAGTATTATGAATATGAATTGTCTTTGGTGTTATTTTAGTACGAACTCTAGGATAGATCGAACAGAAGGAATAGCTTTGTGTTATTTTAGTACGAACTCTTGAATAGATCGAACGGAAAGAATAGCTTTGAGGTGGTTTCATACCCTACAAACAATTTATTCTTATGTTCTCCGCTAGATAGGAACTTTGAAGTGATTCTTCATCGCACTTTGAGGGGTGGTTATATGATCCAATTATATTAGCATTGTTGAGAGATTGCACTAGCGAAAGTACAGACCCTAGGCCTCATTTTCAAGCATTGCAATACCGTTTTTGTGCCCGTTTACTATTCGCTACCTTGCTGTTTTTATTTATTCATATTATAAAAATATATTTCTACCATCAATATTACACTTTTATCACCATCTCTTCGCCAAACTAGTGCACCTATACAATTTGCCATTGTATTGCGTGTGTTGGGGACACAAGAGGTTTCATGTATTTGGTTGCAGGGTTGTTTGAGAGAGACCATCTTCATCCTACGCCTCCCACGGATTGATAAACCTTAGGTCATCCACTTGAGGGAAAATTGCTACTATCCTACAAAACTCTGCGCTTGGAGGCCCAACACGAGTCTACAAGAATAAAGTTGCATAGTAGACATCAGCGGCGACCTGCCGACCCTTCTTCTTGCTGCGCGGCCTCGTCGATATGGTCAGGTAATCCACACCCCACCCACACCTTCCTCCTCCTTTCCCGTCCCACATGCCCCGACCGACGGCGCGACACCTTCTGCCGAAATCACTGTCCCCCTCCTCCAATTAAGCGCCGCCCATAGCCATTTTGCACGCAGTATAACGTGGAGCTCAGTAGCATCTCACAGCGAAGAAGCAAATTGCGGCCGCACGCGCGCACGACGTAGCTATGGCTGCCATGCGTGCCGACCGCTAGATCTCGGAGGATCACCTCGTCTTCGAGGCCACCATTGACACCGCCACGCGGTTGTCTACTTTAAAATACAGTTCGTGCTGTTTTCTCGAGGCCACCGCCAGTGCCTTCTAGTAATTTGTCCTCCGCAATGTTAATATGCAATCTGATGTTCAGTTTACAGTTTGGTCCTCTGAAATGTAATGTTCAGTTAACACTTTGGTCCTCTGAAATGTAATGTTCAGTTAACAGTTTGGTCCAACAATTGCTACATTTCGTAGTAGTGTTCTCAAGCATTCTTTGTTTCGTTAACTGTCTTATCTTCTAGTACATGTTTCTATTCTGCAATGTCGTGCTCAGTTAACTATTTTGGTTCATTTGGTCTGCTGTCCGTTTAACAGTTTGGTTCAATTGTGCAATTTGATTTTCATTTGTTATGGGTACAATTTTCTATTGTTATGCATGTGAAATAAATCGAATTTGGCTGTACTCAATACATATTCTACTGATAGCATGGGAACTCTCAGTTAACCTGATCAAGATCTTCCTTATGTGTGTTGCAGGGAAATAATGGGAGACACCACGGTTTACCATCGAGGTTTGTTCAAGCATGGTCCATTGGCTAATAGCACATTATTGTGCAGTTGCAGGAATCATTCTAATATTTAGGTTTCTTACAATTTGGTCTTGCACATGTAGGTCCTGCTGTCAGAGGCTTAGATCCATTGTACGACCCATTTTGCATATGGGGAAATGAGATGTCCATGAATATCAGTCAAGTCAAGAAACTCAGAAAGATTGTTAGGATGAAGAAACTTGCGACGAATAACATCACGATCTTTGTTTGCACAATGAAGAAGACATCAGTCAACTATAGGATGGTACTAACACTTTTACCTTGTTTTTACCCCTTGCGCCATTTTAAAATTTATAGGAGCGATTTATGCATACCTTTGTTTTCAGTACTTTTCAAAGCAGTTCACCGATGATTACCTATCAAACCACCTGCATGGTCAAAAGGCGAGGAAGGTATTCATTCAACACCCATGGTACAATATTGAAGTCTTGCTGAAGAGGACAAAGGTTGGCGGGGCAATAATCCATAGCCACTGGCCTAAAGTTGCACGGACATTCAACATCACTGAAGGCTCAATATTTGCCTTCCGCTTCTGCAGTTTCCCAGATGAGATTCATCTGTCTATTTACCGTGGATGATGCTACTTTCCAAAGGTTTTTGATGGTGCATGTGAAACTTGGTGTTGTTGTGTAATGGCGTAATTAAGTGTCGAAGCTATCTGATGTAATTCGATTATGAAATCCTGGTTGCTGTTATACGGATATGAAATATCTGGTGTGTTTTATAAGAAATATCAATTTGATTAGTACATGGATTATCAATAATAGGCTAATTACCCTGCTTATTGGGGTTTTCTATTGTAGGCGGTTACTCAGACAGCACCGTGGGCGATGAACTCAAACAACCCGCACGGTTTCTAGAAAGTAGGCGTGTTCAATCAACTAACAATCACACACGGCTTCCGGTAGTGAACTATTTGTGTTAGGCCACCTTGCACAAATGTTTCCACACAAAAAAATGTGTGTCATATACATACGAACGGAAATGTTTTTCTGGGATTCATCGTGTGGGATGTACATACAAACTGAAACAATTGGGTTTCGATGCCCCGCCAGATCGCACACGAGCTCATTTTGCCCCAGCCTGTGTGCCAGGAGGGCATATCCCCGATGGTTTCCGGGTCGTGTGGGAAGGACCCCCCTATCGCCCACACTCACTTGGTGGCGGTTCCAAACGCCGTCGCGGAAAGGGGTTAAAAACCGTTTGTATAGCAGGTCTCTGCACCAGTGTAGATGTACAGTTTTTCATGGACCGAGGGAGTATGCGTGCATGCACTCACATAGACAGCCAGGGTGGTTCATACGCAAGGGTTGGACTCCTGTCGCGCCTGCGTAAAGTTTTGTTTAACTAATTTCTTTGCTCTGCCAACTAACAGGTGGGACCCAGAAACCAGGTTCAATTTAACCATTCAACAAAGTTCCACATCGACTATGTGGCCGGTCAGTAGGGCGCAATACGGTGCTCTACGGTGAGCTAGTGACCATATAATCACCGCAAAACTATATAGTGACCGTAATGAGCGTATTGTTACATACGTTGACCGCCAGTGTATTTTTCCCATTTCAAATTCAGTCATATTATCCAGAAAGGATGCAGTATGGACTAGTACTGCTTTGATGTGTGATGTCAACTCGTCGAATGAGGAGAAGCTTGCTTACTACGCCCTCTCCCTCGCCCACGCGCGGTGGCTCACAGGACAAGGAGAAGCTTGCTTACTACGTACGCTTACGCCCTCTCCCTCGCCCACACGCGCGATGGCTCGCAGGACGAGGAGAGGGTTTTGACTACAGTGCCCTCTCCCTCTCCCTCGCCCTCGCCCTTGCAGTGGACGTGCAACAGTTCATTCGGTGTCAGATTGCCAGAAGCATATTGTACTATAGTATCATCATTGTTGGACCTTCCGAAGAGGCGAAGAGCCAAGTGCAAGGTTCACAAGAGTACAAACTGTTGAACCTCCTGAAGAGGCAAAGAGCCAAGCACAAGATTTTATAGGAGTTGTCGTCCTTGTAGGATTACTACAACTATAGCGAACGATGCTATAGTATGATGCCGCTACGTCACCTATATCCAAAGTTGTGCCACTTTTTTTCTCACAGAGTGTGTTAGAGCCCGTGCAACAGCCACACAAGTTGCACGTACACATAACACATTTACTAGTAATAAATTCTAGAGGACAAATGTCAGTATGCCACACAAGTTCATCTCCACTTCATGTGATAAATTTGTGCACGACTAGTCTACATATATTCACAGCGCTACCATTCACAATTTACCATACTCCACTTACACGTTATAAATGGGCTCCATGTCCTCCTCCAGGTTCCAGTCCTAGGTGTTCTTCATGGATGGCACGATCCATAGCGGTGGGCAACGGGAATCATTGTCGCAGCTTTCTAGTCCAGTTTCACACGATGGAGACTCATCCAAGCTGAAGCGGCATAAATCAGGGATAGCGTGTCCCAGCATGTCGTTCATCCAGCGGTGCGCACTGAAGACACAACCATCCTTCATGAATGGCAGGCCTTCAGTGTCGTGCATGGAAGGTGGCATCCGCTTCACAATGGGGTAGCTGTCCCCAATGAAAAGCGAGTACTCTCCAAGAGTGTTCCTTGGTACCCACAAGCACCACGGGGGTCAAACTCGGCGCCGTTCATCTGGTACACGCGGCATCTCAGATCTGGACACATGGTGACGTACATGGTCAAGGTCCACGCATAATAATGTTGTGCTCAAATATGGCGGTCAGTAACATTGTGCAACAAATAGTACCACTCCGGTATAGAGGAAGTAAAATAACCGGCTTATTATATATAGCCACTCTTGGTTACATGGATGAGATAGTAAGGCATGGAAAAATAAAAATGGTGGGAGCTAGTGGGTTCAAGTCTTCAAGGGACTAGCTTGCTATATGCGTCCTCCAAGGTAAAAAAGTACTAGAACTAGTAAGTGGTACTACAATGAAAGAGAAGGCGAGAGGGTTAAAAATGTAATACTAAATTGCAGTACTAGTACAGTAAACACGTCCCAGTCAAGAAAAGAAAATAACTAACAAGTACTATTACTCTAACACACAACAGTGAGAAAATGGAATACCTCGGTAGATGGTGACCATGTGTGACCATGTTGCACATCAGTGGTACCATGGGTAACGACTGCTAAGGTAGTTGATCCCAATATGCCAAAGTCAGCTACAATGTTCCAGGTTACACCGAATCGCGGATGCAAATGCACATCCAGGATCAGCGATCTTATTTTGATCGGGGGATGACTGGTCCCTGCAAAATAATGGAGTACCGTTAGGGATGCAAATGATGGTTTGTGCATTCCGTTTGTAATCTCCCGTACCGTAGGATGGCAACTAGATGAAACAAGTCCCATGGCTTGTCACCACGAAGATGCGGCCTAGATGGCGCATGACGTCTTCGAACGTGTAGGGGTGCAAATCTGCCACGGCCAACATGCGCCAGCCTCTGCCATTACTGCCTCTTGCATTGATGGCAATCCTTATGTCGAACACCGCAATGAGATATAATCGTCATAGCCACATCGCTTTGTCGGCGGGTCCGCAATTGCTATATTCTTCAATCTCATGTAGGCATCATCATACGTATTCAAGCCCAGCCAGTGTGGAAGGCCGATCCCAATGGTGGAGAAGGGGTCTACGGGAACAGCCGCACTGCTGTGGATGTTGTGCAAAATGATGGTGGTATCCGTCCGGAGGTATGCAAGCCAATCTTTGTTGGCACCAACCTAGACCTATATATAAGACGGTGGACAGCGGAGAAATCACGGGATGGAATAACTAAGTACTATATTTACAATATACACTACATGATCAAACTCCATGACTGACCTGCTCATCAGACAAAATCCGACTACCTCTCAACGTCGGCAACTCTAGCAGAGTCAACATGCAACCATGGCCAGGGAGCGGAGGACTTTTTGATGGATTGTCCCATAGAATAACCTTCTCATCGAGGACGCATGGAAGACCAACAAGCACCACTACAAAAAAATACACTTCCCTGATGATACGTGTTGTCACAGTAGGTCACATTTTCTGTCATGCATGTACATCCATGACGATTTTATGACAGAATCAAGATAGTCATACCTGTGCTGCCGTAGAAGTGTTCCATGACATTACCAAAATTATCATCACGGAAGTGTCCACTTCCATGACGATAAATGGTGCGTCATGGAAGTGCTTTCGTCAAGGGTAACCGACACGTGGCATCCACCGTAATGGGTCGCCGTTAAGCTATCGGGTCCGGTTTTGGATCCGGTAACCCGTTAACAGCCCGGACCAATGGGGATGTTCCACGTGTAAAATTCTCAATGGCCAGAGGAACCACGTGGAGGCTCACTATTCGGACAGATGTCATTGTTGGGGATCGTTGCAGAAATTTAAAATTTTCTACGCATCACCAAGATCAATCTATGGAGTCATCTAGCAACTAGAGAGAGGAGTGCATCTACATACCCTTGTAGATCGCGAGCGGAAGCGTTCAAGTGAACGGGGTTGATGGAGTCGTACTCGTCGTGATCCAAATCACCGATGACCGAGCGCCGAACGGACGGCACCTCCGTGTTCAACACACGTATGGAGCA
The DNA here is from genome assembly GCF_018294505.1 of Triticum aestivum. Classification (NCBI taxonomy): domain Eukaryota; kingdom Viridiplantae; phylum Streptophyta; class Magnoliopsida; order Poales; family Poaceae; genus Triticum; species Triticum aestivum. Next base: position 10,307,254 of record NC_057805.1, read on the forward strand.
GCGACGTCTCCTCCTTCTTGATCCAGCAAGGGGAAAGGAGAGGTTGATGGAGATCCAGCAGCACGACGGCGTGGTGGTGGAAGTAGCGGGATTCCGACAGGGCTTCGCCAAGGCTGCGGGAGGAGGGAGATGTGTCACGGGAGGGAGAGGGAGGCGCCAGGGCTGGGGTGCGGCTGCCCTCCCTACCCCCTCCTTTATATAGGCCCCTTGGGGGGGCGCCGGCCCTAGGAGATCTGATCTCCAAGGGGGGCGGCGGCCTAGGGGTGGCTTCCCCCCCAAGCCAAGTGGGGGGCGCCCCCACCCCTAGGGTTTCCAACCCTAGGCATAGTGGGAGGCCCAAGGGGCGCACCAGCCCACCAGGGGCTGGTTCCCCTCCCACTTCAACCCATGGGGCCCTCCGGGATAGGTGGCCCCACCCGGTGGACCCCCGGGACCCTTCCGGTGGTCCCGGTACAATACCGGTGATCCCCGAAACTTTCCCGGTAGCCGAAACTGGACTTCCTATATACAAATCCTTACCTCCGGACCATTCTGGAGCTCCTCGTGACGTCCGGGATCTCATTCGGGACTCCGAACAACTTTCGGGTTACTGCATACTAATATCTCTACAACCCTAGCGTCACCGAACCTTGAGCGTGTAGACCCTACGGGTTCGGGAGACATGCAGACATGACCGAGACGACTCTCCGGTCAATAAACAACAGCGGGATCTGGATACCCATGTTGGCTCCCACATGTTCCACGATGATCTCATCGGATGAACCATGATGTCGAGGATTCAATCAATCCCGTATAGAATTCCCTTTGTCAATCGGTACGTTACTTGCCCGAGATTCGATCGTCGGTATCCCAATACCTTGTTCAATCTCGTTACCGGCAAGTCACTTTACTCGTACCGTAATGCATGATCCCGTGACCAAACACTTGGTCACATTGAGCTCATTATGATGATGCATTACCGAGTGGGCCCAGAGATACCTCTCCGTCATACGGAGTGACAAATCCCAGTCTCGATCCGTGTCAACCCAACAGACACTTTCAGAGATACCTGTAGTGTACCTTTATAGTCACCCAGTTACGTTGTGACGTTTGGTACACCCAAAGCACTCCTACGTCATCCAGGAGTTACACGATCTCATGGTCTAAGGAAATGATACTTGACACTGGAAAAGCTCTAGCAAACGAACTACACGATCTTTGTGCTATGCTTAGGATTGGGTCTTGTCCTCACATCATTCTCCTAATGATGTGATCCCGTTATCAATGACATCCAATGTCCATAGTCAGGAAACCATGGCTATCTGTTGATCAACGAGCTAGTCAACTAGAGGCTCACTAGGGACACGTTGTGGTCTATGTATTCACACATGTATTACGATTTCCGGATAACACAATTATAGCATGAACAATAGACAATTATCATGAATAAGGAAATATAATAATAACCATTTTATTATTGCCTCTAGGGCATATTTCCAACAGTCTCCCACTTGCACTAGAGTCAATAATCTAGTTACATTGTGATGAATCGAACACCCATAGAGATCTGGTGTTGATCATGTTTTGCTCTAGGGAGAGGTTTAGTCAACGGATCTGCTACATTCAGGTCTGTATGTACTTTACAAATATCTATGTCTCCATTTTGAACATTTTCACGAATGGAGTTGAAACGACGCTTGATATGCCTGGTCTTCCTGTGAAACCTGGGCTCCTTAGCAAGGGCAATAGCTCCAGTGTTGTCACAGAAGAGAGTCATCGGGCCCGACGCATTGGGAATCACCCGACGCATTGTGCTGCCTCTGAGGCTGCCATGTACTCCGCTTCACATGTAGATCCCGCCACGACGCTTTGCTCGCAACTGCACCAGCTTACTGCCCCACCATTCAAAATATACACATATCCGGTTTGTGACTTAGAGTCATCCAGATCTGTGTCGAAGCTAGCATCGACGTAACCCTTTACGACAAGCTCTTCGTCACCTCCATAAACGAGAAACATATCCTTAGTCCTCTTCAGGTACTTCAGGATATTCTTGACCACTGTCCAGTGTTCCATGCCGGGATTACTTTGGTACCTTCCTACCAAACTTATGGCAAGGTTTACATCAGGTTTGGTACACAGCATGGCATACATAATAGACCCTATGGCCGAGGCATAGGGGACGACACTTATCTTTTCTCTATCTTCTGCCGTGGTCGGGCATTGAGCCGTGCTCAATTGCACACCTTGCAATACAAGCAAGAACCCCTTCTTGGACTGATCCATATTGAACTTCTTCAATATCTTGTCAAGGTACGTACTTTGTGAAAGACCAATGAGGCGTCTTGATCTATCTCTATAGATCTTGATGCCTAATATATAAGCAGCTTCTCCAAGGTCCTTCACTAAAAAACACTTATTCAAATAGGCCTTTATACTTTCCAAGAATTCTATATCATTTCCCATCAACAGTATGTCATCCACATATAATATGAGAAATGCTACAGAGCTCCCACTCACTTTCTTGTAAACACAGGCTTCTCCATAAGTCTGTGTAAACCCAAACGCTTTGATCATCTCATCAAATCGAATGTTCCAACTCCGAGATGCTTGCACCAGCCCATAGATGGAGCGCTGGAGCTTGCATACCTTGTTAGCATTCTTAGGATCGACAAAACCTTCCGGCTGCATCATATACAATTCTTCCTTAAGAAAGCCGTTAAGGAATGCCGTTTTGACGTCCATTTGCCATATCTCATAATCATAGAATGCGGCAATTGCTAACATGATTCGGACGGACTTCAGCTTCGCCACGGGTGAGAAAGTCTCATCGTAGTCAACCACTTGAACTTGTTGATAACCCTTAGCGACAAGTCGAGCCTTATAGATGGTCACATTACCATCCGCGTCTGTCTTCTTCTTAAAGATCCATTTATTTTCTATGGCTCGCCGATCATCGGGCAAGTCAGTCAAAGTCCATACTTCATTTTCATACATGGATCCTATCTCGGATTTCATGGCTTCTAGCCATTTGTCGGAATCTGGGCCCGCCATTGCTTCTTCATAGTTCGAAGGTTCACCGTTCTCTAACAACATGGTTTCCAAGACAGGGTTGCCGTACCACTCTGGCGCGGAACGTGTCCTTGTGGACCTACGAAGTTCAGTAGGAGCTTGATCCGAAGTACCTTGATCATCATCATCATTAACTTCCTCTCTAGTCGGTGCATGCACCACAGGAACATTTTCCTGAGCTGCGCTACTTTCCGCTTCAAGAGGTAGTACCTCATCAAGTTCCACTTTCCTCCCACTTATTTATTTCGAGAGAAACTCTTTCTCCAGAAAGGACCCGTTCTTGGCAACAAAGATCTTGCCTTCGGATCTGAGGTAGAAGGTATACCCAATGGTTTCCTTAGGGTATCCTATGAAGACGCATTTCTCCGACTTGGGTTCGAGCTTTTCAGGTTGAAGTTTCTTGACATAAGCATCGCATCCCCAAACTTTTAGAAATGACAGCTTAGGTTTCTTCCCAAACCATAATTCATACGGTGTCGTCTCAACGGATTTCGACGGAGCCCTATTTAAAGTGAATGCGGCAGTCTCTAAAGCATAGCCCAGAATGATAGCGGTAGATCGGTAAGAGACATCATAGATCGCACCATATCCAATAGAGTGCGATTACGACGTTCGGACACACCATTACGCTGAGGTGTTCCAGGCGGCGTGAGTTGTGAAACAATTCCACATTTCCTTAAATGTGTGCCAAATTCGTGACTCAAATATTCCCCTCCATGATCTGATCGTAAGAACTTTATTTTCCTGTCGCGTTGATTCTCAACCTCACTCTGAAATTCCTTGAACTTTTCAAAGGTCTCAGACTTGTGTTTCATTAGGTAGACATACCCATATCTACTCAAGTCATCAGTGAGAGTGAGAACATAACGATAGCCACCGCGAGCCTCAACACTCATTGGACCGCACACATCAGTATGTATAATTTCTAATAAGTTTGTTGCTTGCTCCATTGTTCCGGAGAACGGAGTCTTGGTCATTTTGCCCATGAGGCATGGTTCGCATGTGTCAAATGATTCATAATCGAGAGACTCTAAAAGTCCATTAGCATGGAGCTTCTTCATGCGCTTGACACCAATGTGACCAAGGCGGCAGTGCCACAAGTATGTGGGACTATCGTTATCAACTTTACATCTTTTGGTATTCATACTATGAATATGTGTAACATCACATTCGAGATTCATTAAGAATAAACCATTGAACAGCGGGGCATGACCATAAAACATATCTCTCATATAAATAGAACAACCATTATTCTCGGATTTAAATGAGTAGCCATCTCGCATTAAACGAGATCCAGATATAATGTTCATGCTCAAAGCTGGCACTAAATAACAATTATTGAGGTTTAAAACTAATCCCATAGGTAAATGTAGAGGTAGCATGCCAACGGCGATCACATCGACCTTGGAACCATTCCCGACGCGCATCGTCACCTCGTCCTTCGCCAGTCTCCGCTTATTCCGCAGCTCCTGTTTTGAGTTACAAATATGAGCAACCGCACCGGTACCAAATACCCAGGAGCTACTACGAGTACTGGTAAGGTACACATCAATTACATGTATATCACATATACCTTTGGTGTTGCCGGCCTTCTTGTCCGCTATGTATTTGGGGCAGTTCCGCTTCCAATGACCACTTCCCTTGCAATAAAAGCACTCAGTCTCAGGCTTGGGTCCATTCTTTGGCTTCTTCCCGGCAACTGGCTTACCGGGCGCGGCAACTCCCTTGCCGTCCTTCTTGAAGTTCTTCTTACCCTTGCCTTTCTTGAACATAGTGGTTTTATTCACCATCAACACTTGATGTTCCTTTTTGATCTCCACCTCCGCTGATTTCAGCATTGAATATACCTCAGGAATGGTCTTTTCCATCCCCTGCATATTGAAGTTCATCACAAAGCTCTTGTAGCTCGGTGGAAGCGACTGAAGGATTCTGTCAATGACCGCGTCATCCGGGAGATTAACTCCCAGCTGAGTCAAGCGGTTGTGTAACCCAGACATTTTGAGTATGTGCTCACTGACAGAACTATTTTCCTCCATCTTACAACTGAAGAACTTGTCGGAGACTTCATATCTCTCGACCCGGGCATGAGCTTGGAAAACCATTTTTAGCTCTTCGAACATCTCATATGCTCCGTGTTGCTCAAAACGCTTTTGGAGCCCCGGTTCTAAGCTGTAAAGCATGCCGCACTGAACGAGGGTGTAATCATCAGCACGCTGCTGCCAAGCGTTCATAACGTCTTGGTTCTCTGGGATGGGTGCGTCACCTAGCGATGCTTCTAGGACATAATCTTTCTTGGCAGCTATGAGGATGATCCTCAGGTTCCGGACCCAGTCCGTATAGTTGCTGCCATCATCTTTCAGCTTGGTTTTCTCTAGGAACGCGTTGAAGTTGAGGGCAACGTGGGCCATTTGATCTACAAGACATATTGTAAAGATTTTAGACTAAGTTCATGATAATTAAGTTCATCTAATCAAATTATTCAATGAACTCCCACTCAGATAGACATCCCTCTAGCCATCTAAGTGAAACATGATCCGAGTCAACTAGGCCGTGTCCGATCATCACGTGAGACGGACTACTCAACATCAGTGAACATCTTCATGTTGATCGTATCTTCTATACGACTCATGCTCGACCTTTCGGTCTTCCGTGTTCCGAGGCCATGTCTGTACATGCTAGGCTCGTCAAGTCAACCTAAGTGTATTGCATGTGTAAATCTGGCTTACACCCGTTGTATTCGAACGTTAGAATCTATCACACCCGATCATCACGTGGTGCTTCGAAACAACGAACCTTCGCAACGGTGCACAGTTAGGGGGAACACTTTCTTGAAATTATTATAGGGGATCATCTTACTTACTACCGTCGTACTAAGCAAATAAGAAGCAAAACATGATAAACATCACATGCAATCAAATGGTGACATGATATGGCCAGTATCATATTGCTCCTTTGATCTCCATCTTCGGGGCGCCATGATCATCTTCGTCACCGGCATGACACCATGATCTCCATCATCATGATCTCCATCATCGTGTCTTCATGAAGTTGTCACGCCAACGATTACTTCTACTTCTATGGCTAACGTGTTTAGCAATAAAGTAAAGTAATTTACATGGCGTTATTCAATGACACGCAGGTCATACAAAAAAATAAAGACAACTCCTATGGCTCCTGCCGGTTGTCATACTCATCGACATGCAAGTCGTGATTCCTATTACAAGAACATGATCAATCTCATACATCACATATATTCATTCATCACATCCTTTTGGCCATATCACGTCACAAGGCATATGCTGCAAAAACAAGTTAGACGTCCTCTAATTGTTGTTGCATGTTTTTACGTGGCTTCTATAGGTTTCTAGCAAGAACGTTTCTTACCTACATAAAACCACAACGTGATATGCCAATTTCTATTTACCCTTCATAAGGACCCTTTTCATCGAATCCGATCCGACTAAAGTGGGAGAGACAGACACCCGCTAGCCACCTTATGCAACTAGTGCATGTCAGTCAGTGGAACCTGTCTCACGTAAGCGTACGTGTAAGGTCGGTCCGGGCCGCTTCATCCCACGATGCCGCCGAATCAAGATAAGACTAGTAACGGCAAGTAAATTGACAATATCGACGCCCACAACTGCTTTGTGTTCTACTCGTGCATAGAAACTACGCATAGACCTAGCTCATGATGCCACTGTTGGGGATCGTTGCAGAAATTTAAAATTTTCTACGCATCACCAAGATCAATCTATGGAGTCATCTAGCAACGAGAGAGAGGAGTGCATCTACATACCCTTGTAGATCGTGAGCGGAAGCGTTCAATTGAACGGGGTTGATGGAGTCGTACTCGTCGTGATCCAAATCACCGATGACCGAGCGCCGAACGGACGGCACCTCCGTGTTCAACACACGTATGGAGCAGTGACGTCTCCTCCTTCTTGATCCAGCAAGGGGAAAGGAGAGGTTGATGGAGATCCAGCAGCACGACGGTGTGGTGGTGGAAGTAGCGGGATTCCGACAGGGCTTCGCCAAGCGCTGCGGGAGGAGGGAGATGTGTCACGGGAGGGAGAGGGAGGCGCCAGGGCTGGGGTGCGGCTGCCCTCCCTCCCCCCTCCTTTATATAGGCCCCTTGGGGGCGCCGGCCCTAGGAGATCTGATCTCCAAGGGGGGCGGCGGCCAAGGGGTGGCTTCCCCCCCCCCCCCCCCAAGCCAAGTGGGGGGCGCCCCCACCCTAGGGTTTCCAACCCTAGGTGCAGGGGGGGCCAAGGGGGGCGCACCAGCCCACCAGGGGCTGGTTCCCCTCCCACTTCAGCCCATGGGGCCCTCCGGGATAGGTGGCCCCACCCGGTGGACCCCCGGGACCCTTCCGGTGGTCCCGGTACAATACCGGTGACCCCCGAAACTTTCCCGGTAGCCGAAACTGGACTTCCTATATACAAGTCTTTACCTCCGGACCATTCCGGAGCTCCTCGTAACGTCCAGGATCTCATCCAGGACTCCGAACAACTTTCGGGTTACCGCATACTAATATCTCTACAACCCTAGCGTCACCGAACCTTAAGTGTGTAGACCCTACGGGTTCGGGAGACATGCAGACATGACCGAGACGACTCTCCGGTCAATAAACAACAACGGGATCTGGATACCCATGTTGGCTCCCACATGTTCCACGATGATCTCATCGGATGAACCACGATGTCGAGGATTCAATCAATCCCGTATACAATTCCCTTTGTCAATCGGTACGTTACTTGCTCGAGATTCGATCGTCGGTATCCCAATACCTTGTTCAATCTCGTTACCGGCAAGTCACTTTACTCGTACCGTAATGCATGATCCCGTGACCAAAAACTTGGTCACATTGAGCTCATTATGATGATGCATTACCGAGTGGGCCCAGAGATACCTCTCCGTCATACGGAGTGACAAATCCCAGTCTCGATCCGTGTCAACCCAATAAACACTTTCAGAGATACCTGTAGTGTACCTTTATAGTCACCCAGTTACGTTGTGACGTTTGGTACACCCAAAGCACTCCTACGGCATCCGGGAGTTACACGATCTCATGGTCTAAGGAAATGATACTTGACATTGGAAAAGCTCTAGCAAACGAACTACACGATCTTTGTGCTATGCTTAGGATTGGGTCTTGTCCATCACATCATTCTCCTAATGATGTGATCCCGTTATCAATGACATCCAATGTCCATAGTCAGGAAACCATGACTATCTGTTGATCAACGAGCTAGTCAACTAGAGGCTCACTAGGGACACGTTGTGGTCTATGTATTCACACATGTATTACGATTTCCGGATAACACAATTATAGCATGAACAATAGACAATTATCATGAACAAGGAAATATAATAATAACCATTTTATTATTGCCTCTAGGGCATATTTCCAACAGTCATCCACTCATTGGACAGGAGGCGCCTATGATACGTCGACACATGGCACGGCCCAACAGAGGCCCATTCCGGTGAAAAGGCCGGCCGTTTGACTTGGTCAAAAGGTAGCGGGTCGGCCCACGGAAAGCCTGTTAATGGCTTGTTCGTATATAGCCCATTTACGGCCCGCTAACTCACGGCCCGTTACGGCCTATTCGAATTTGGCCTAGTAGTGTCATCTGGGCCGTCCAATATGATTCCAGCTCGTTGTAACTTCCGTCCCATGTATGGCCCATGACGTCTTTCGGCCCATTGGAGGCCCTTTGTAACTCTGGGTCCAATAAAGGCCCGAGATGAAACTGGCCCATAATGAACAGTGTATCGCTTTATACCCATTAGCGGCCCATTATTCCGTCGGCCGTTTCCAGCCCGTGTTAACTTTCGGCCTTTTAAGGGCCCATTTATTCTTGGGCTCATTTCGAGAATTCGATGACTTATGGTCCGTTACTGGCCCGTTTTGCTTGTGGGCCAAATTTAGCCCGTGGTTACAGTCGGCCTGTTTGTGGCCCGTTAACCAGTTGGGCTGTTTTCAGCGCGTCATCAAACACGACCTGTTATGGTCGGGCCATAAAACAGACGATTTCCACTCTAGCCCGTTTACGGCCCATTTTACGGACCGTTATTGGTCCACGAATAGTACGACCCATGTTTGGCGAAATGATTATACGTACGGCCCGTAGAAGGCCCATATATTAGACGGCCCATAGAAGGCCCATGGATCCTATGGCCCATAGAAGGCCCATGGATCCTACGGCCCGTAGAAGGCCCATGGATCCTATGGCCCATAGAAGGCCCATGGATCCTACGGCCCGTAGAAGGCCCATGGATGGTACAGCCCGTGGAGGGCCATGGTCACTACAGTAGGTAGCAGGACCATGGTTACAACAGTCCGTGTGTTGCCATGGTTATTGTGGCCTAGTTATAAAAATAGGTTATTGTGGCCACTAGAAAAACGCGGAAAAACAACTGCAGTGACTACAAGCAAACAACTAAACAAGACAATAAGGAAATAAATAAGCAAGCAACTAACGCTAGGCTATTACGGCTATTACACATATTACATCCACTGGGCATCAAAGTTCACCACCAGTGCAAATATAGGGAACAAAGCAGCATATTACATACATTGTCCATCTAAATTGGACACCAGTGCAAATAAACGCGGCATCGAAACAAGTCCATAACAGAAACAACTTCAGAAGAGGTTAAGAAACGTTATCCTGGGTATCCACCATGCTGGCAATAAGCTTAGCAAGCTTATTAGCTTTTTCCTGTTTGGCGCTAAAATCCTCCAACGCTTGCTGTTGCACCAGAAAGTATGCATCTGAATGCTCTAGGGACTTTCGCAGTCCTTCGGCTTCTTGTCGCAACACAGCTGATCGATGTCTTTCAGCTTGTAGTTGAGACTCAAGAAACCGAACTATTTCAATAGTGAGTTTGAATAGCTTGTGCCAGCAGTAGTGGCCAGTAACTCGAACACTAAACCAAGACAGGACTTTGGGGTTGTCTCACTGTCTTGAAGATAGTTTTCCTTAGCTGTTTTATCAGCTTTGTTGGAGACCAACAAGGATGTCTCACTATCCTGAATCTTATCTGCATTACTTCCTTTACCATTGCTTAATAAGGCACTCTTCCCCAATATTCTGTCAGCATTCTGAAAGAAGAAACAAGCAGACACATAACAGGTTTAGCATGCACTAGTATATGAAACTCATTTCGGTGAACCAGTTCATTAGTAAGGTGGACATGATTAAACTACCAAGTCTTCTATTGCCAAGTAGTACATAATAAAGGCATCAAACAAACATATATCTATGTCCTATGGTCACTGCATTGTCTTGCCAAATCAAAATAGAGACACGCTTCAAATCATATCAGTTAAAGACAAAGCAGCACTAAAAGAATACAAAGTGTGGGAAACTACACGGCACAACAAGATTTCAGAAGGGTACCATGGTTCTACATGTACAACAACACTATTCGCTCTGTTGCGATGCTGGTAATGTGCATGATATGAGAAGTCAACTATATACACAATTGACATTGAAATCAACAGAGCTATTTATAAGAGCAAACCTGTTCAATAAACATGCGTAAACATACCTGTTGTGCCATTGGAGTTTTGATTGGATCCTTCAATTTAAAAAAAAGTTTGTATGAGTAAATATAGTGATACAAGAGCAAAGCAGTATGCACGATAGCAATGGAATCTTAAATGAGAACAGTTATTCTTCAAGTTTAAGCACTTGTTCTACATGAACAGAGTACAGTAAGACGCAAGCATATAGTACTTCAAAATAAAAAAATTAGCTCATAGACCTTACCACATTCTTGGTTCGGGACCAGTACAGAACAAGGCGTTCCCAGTCATCGTCCAGTAAATGTGTCTCAAGAGAACGTAAGGGAATTTGATGAGTTTCTTTGCCAGTGAAGTACGTTTTCTTCAGGTAATTCCGATACTGCCACCAAGCATTCTTGAAGATAGCAGAGGTATTAGCACAGGTTACCTCATCCCGACTTTCCAAATCGGTCCTTCTCTATAGAGAAAAATGGGAAAATTTGTTGTATTATAACCATCAAGGAGGTAGAATGTATGGGACAAAGCAAAGTAATTGCCATGAATAACATTACTTACACATAACTCCTGGACAAACACCTGCAACTAGCATTTTCCTTCATGTTCAGTATAATATTTCCATGATGGGAAGATACGCATATAGGATTTAACAACATCAAATGTGATAGATGCTAAACTATGAATGGCTGGTTGTGCTTCCTCCACATGAATAGGTGTACTAACTGGTGGAGTCGGGGTTCGCCGTGGTAGTACTGGCGCTTTGGGCACTGGAGCTGCCTTACTAACTGCTCTTGTTTGGGAGCTCTGTGGTGGAGATGGTGATGTGTCAACAGGAACTGGGTTACTATCTGCTGGGGTTGGGGTTAGATTGGGTCAAGCTGGTTCTCTGTCCATCGCAGCAGGGGTACAATCTCCGAGCGTCTGGGTTATGTGTGGTAGGGCTGGTTCTCGTGCATGTACAACCAGGGTGCTATCTCCACCAACAGGTAGCACTGTTTTATTTGAATACCGTGTTTTTACTCCTCTAGATACTGCCATCACCCGCTCCAATTCAAATGGCTGATAAACAGGAAACATAGTTGAATGTACAAACATTGTATGAGAGACAGATGCAATAGATAGTGTGGAAAAAAGAGGGCATGAAATAGTTGACATGTATATTGTTTAACTAAAAAGGATAGCATGACATAATTTCACATATATGATGTCTATCTAAACTGGATAGCATAGCATGACATAATTCAAAGATATGATGACTAACTAAACAGGATGGCATGAGATAATTATATGATGTCTTTAGTAAACAGGTTCGCCTGACATAATTCACATACATGTTATCTAAGTAATCAGGATCGCATGATTTAATTCACATATGTGATTTATATGCTAAGCAGAGGGCATTAGCATATATGATGTCTGAACTAAGAACATGGTGTTGAATATTGTGTATATCACTGGTGCGCGTCGGTCCTAAACAAACGGTTTTTAACCCCTTTCCGCGACGGCATTTGGAACCATTGCCAAGTGAGTGTGTGCGATAGGGTGTCCTTCCCACACGACCCAGAAATCGTCGGGGATAGGCCCTCCTGGGACCCAGGCTGGGGCCGTGTGCGATCGGGCGAGGCATCGAAACCCAATCATTTCCGTAGGTATGTACATCCCACACGGTAATCCGAGAAAATCATTTCCGTAGGTATGTACATCCCACACGGTAATCCGAGAAAATCATTTCCGTAGGTATGTACATCCCACACGGTGAATCCCAGAAAAACATTTCCGTTCGTATGTATATCACACACAGTCAATCCAAGGAATACGTTGCCGTTCTTATGTACATCCCACACAATCAATCCAGGGAAAACGTTTCCGTTTGGACGTACATCCCACACGGTTTTATGTGTAGGCTCGTGTGTGAAAGGTGTAACTATCACACACGGTCTTCCTTGGTTAACTGTTTGCTTTTATCAACTATATCACACACGATTTGATGAAGAAAACTGTGTGGCATTGGGCTATCCATCGCAAGCGCTTTTACTGCTAGAACCATTTGCAGAGGTCCATGACACATTTAGCAGGTTTATTAGTTTACAATTAATAATTCCAGTATTACGCAAATTCACATTTCATATCGAACATCTGTTTGCCAATTTCATATCAGGCACATAAATATATTATAACATCACAGTACGGTAGCTACATGAAAACAGTACAGTACAACATATAGCTAGTTCAACTTCATAAGAACAATATCTTCATTTCCCTAATCGAGATCATCCAGGCTCGTCTTATCCACCTCTGCTTTCAGTTCAGTAAGAACCCGCTTTGCACTGGCCAACTGGGAAAGTGCCTCCTCCTTCGCCAGCACCATCTTAGCAAAGTCTGATTTAAAAATCTGAGCTCATTCTCCACCTTCAACTTTTTATCCCGCATCTTGAAATATGCTTCAGCGTTGACAAGACTTTCTCTAAGCCTACTTGTGTTCTTTTCCTCATACATGCTGCAGAGCTTCGGTAGGCACATCTTCAAAGACTGTGGCCACTCTTGATCAACCCACTCCAAGTAAGAACACTTCCGTTCATCCTATAATATTTAAAACTAGATCCATAACAATTGTAGGGGGAATGAGTTTATAGCAACATAGAAAATCACCAATGCTTATTTTGAAAAACTGAAGAAACATGTTAATTATGACATATCTTCTCAAAAAGATCAATGTGCAAATGAAATAATTGGTACTGAGACAACAACCAAATTCTGGAACATCAGAAGCTATAATTAACTACAACGACGCTACAAGTTCTTACTCATGTACAATAAATAACAAATTGAACATTTTATGAGGAAGGTAAATATAACTGCAACAGCATAGCGACAATGTTTGGATGGCGGCATTGATACTAACAGGTGTGTACATGCACAAATTGAGTAACATAGAACTAATAGCACTAAGGCCGTCCACTATGTATGCCAAAACTGGGGTAAAGACAACTGTTGCTACATCTTGCACCGGTGCCCTGCACTGGCGAGCCGATGCGGCGGAAAAAAATCAGGGACCCGGACTCCGGAGCACGTAGTTGCTCTGATGCCCAGTTCGTTCGTGCCACAAAGATTTAGTATTTTACTGCTTGGCTGCTCGGATGTGTGGACCAAAGTTGGCTGCACAAACTGCTGAAGCAGTGCCAAATAATTTTCTAATGGCACCGCTGATGAGATGGCAACAATTTAAGATACTAGGTACAAACTATGACACTGTCCTAGGATGCGTTTGGTTGAAGGTGTGGTATGAATGGGTTGGGACCGTGACAGTGTCTGAATCACATCTAACAAATGATTTGTAACAACGAAAGAGGGTCTAACCTTCTTTGCACATGCCAGAAACTTCCTCCCACTGTCCACGGAATCAAACGCAACTAGCTTCACGCATGGGGATTGATGGTGACAACGAGCAGATAGATCTTCAGCCACCCCGCTCCATTCGTTGCCACTAATGGTCTTAGGGAGCTACAAGAGGAAGAAACGACTCAAATCGACCTCCGGGTAAAAATCCTTCATTCCAAGTCATAGCCCGAGAGAGAGAAGAGAGGCATACCCGGGTGGTGAAGGAGTAGTCGCCGGAGGAGGAACCGCTGGAGATGTCTTTGAAGAAGACCATGGCGACCCCGGCGGTGGGATGCGAGACGTCGAGAGCGAGGAAGCGGCTATAGCTTAGCAAGGAAGGAAGGAACGAGGTAACAGGGGAAATGTGACTTGTGGTCGGGGAGAAAAAGGGGTGGGGAAGGGGGGAAGGGGGGCGGGGGTAGATATTTTGGCGGTAGGCCAAAATTTTGGAAATGTGGACGGAAACTTTGCGCGCGGTGCCGCCGGACCATTCACTTTGAATGATTGTGTGCATCGCAAACAATTCTTCTGCTTTACGCGCATGGGATGAGTTTGATAATTCAAATTTTGGTCTCAAGGAATGGGCACATTCACTTTGAACGCGCGAGGTGCCGCCGGACCATTCACTTTGCATGATTGTGTGCATCGCAAATGATTCTTCTGCTTTACGCGCATGGGATGAGTTTGATAATTCAAATTTTGGTGGAAATTTCCGTGGGTACGTCATTGCATAATTTAACATTGCTTGCTAATTTGGGCACACAAAAGAGCGTACAGCAGACAGACCACACTTACTGAATCGAGCAATTTTAGTAATTACACAGAGCCAGTTGACCTAAACATTGCTCTAACAAAATACTAGCATTAAAAACAAAGCCTAAGTACGCATAATGAAAAATCCGCCACTGTGCCGGCCTATGCATCACCGGTGTGAGATGAGACGTCGATGACTTGTCCTGGCGACATGCCGCCGTTAGTGGACTCCGCGCCCCCCTGCTGAAGTCGACCGCGTCCTCGTCCTTGTCCTTGTCCTCGGCGCCGCCCTCAAGGTTGTAGTACTCGTAGTAGTGGCTGCGCCAGTGCTCGCGCTGGTACTCCACCACCGATTCCTCGACGGACAGACTCTTCTCTACCTCGACCTCGGCCACGTGCAACTCCTCCTCCCGGAGCTCCTCGATCTCCGCCGCCTCCTGCATCTCCAGCTCCCGCTAGGCGACCTCATGAGGAAGCAGGTGCTCCATGGCCACCGCCGCCTTTTCAGACGTGGGTTGCATGCTGGAGTCCGAGGTGGCCTGGAATATCTTGGTGTGTGAATCCTCGATCTTGCCATGGATGGCCTCGACCCAGGCCAGGGCGACATCAGCGGCACGGACAGCAGCTCGAGCGCTCTCGGCGTTTGCAGCCGCCGTCGCAGCAGCAGCTGCAGCCGTCTCGGCTGCTACAGCTGCCCTGTCGGCTGCCCCAGACGCCCTCTCGGCGGAAGCGGCCGCGCTCAATGCGTATGCAGCGGCACTCTCGGCGTAGACAGCGGCGCTCTCGGCGCAGGCGGCGGCGCTCGGGGGGGACGCGGCCATCGTACGGGCCTTCACGAAGCGTTTCCACGGTGTCATCTTTGCAAGAAGGGGGTGCGGGAATGGGGATCGGGATTCATGGATTCGGGGGTTGCCGGCACTAGAGCAGACGAGCCAACGAAGCTTAAGGAGGGAGACTTAAATAGACCCAGATATTTTCATCGCAAACGGTTCCTAGAAAACAACTGTGTGTGATGTTGTAGATATTTTTTATTAGCTGTGAAAGACGAATTTGGAATACAGTGCCAACGGATGGTGTTTTAAATGAACGAGAAATTTTGTAGTACTACTACAACTGTCATGTCTAATTTTGGAAAATTTCAGGGGTCATTTGACCTTCTAAGAATTTACGCAATTTTCTAGCCATTTAATGACCGTAATTGAAATTTGAACTACATGTACATGCAACAGCTAACCATAACGGTTTGAAAACTCATATTTCGTGTACTTGTGTGCGATTTAATTCCATGTGTAGTAAATTTGAAGGAATTTTCAAACATATTGGTCTAATGGCTATGACACAATTAAGCATGGAGTGACATGGCATTTTAATTCCAAAAAATAAAAAAATACAGAAACACATGAAACCTTGGTTGATGTAATGTCATGCCACCAAGATGATGTGGTAAAAAAATTGGCATGTTTGACCAAAGTTTGGACACACACCCCTCACAAACCGGAGCAACTCACTAGAAGGCTCGTGGTTCCGAGAGGGAACAATGCAATTTTTGTTCTACGTCTAACGTGCACTACTACAACTGTAATGTGAAATTTTTGAAAATTCTAGGGGTCATTTGACCTTTTAAAGACATTTAAGTGATTTTGTCGCCATTTAATGACCGTAATTCAAATTTGAACTACATCTACATGCAACGCCTAACCAAAATGGTTTGAAAAATCATATCTGTGTACTTGTGTGCGAGTTAATTCCATGTGCAGTAAATTAGAAGGAATTTTCAAACATACTGGTCTCACGACATGGACACATGCATACGTATGCATGGAGTGACATGGCATTTTAATTCAAAAAAATAGATAAATGATCAGAAACACATGAAACCTTGGTTGATGTAATGTCATGCCACCAAGATGATGTGGTAAAGAAATTGGCATGTTTGACGAACGTCTGGACACAAACATCTCACAAACCGGAGCAACTCGCTAGAAGGTTCGTGGTTCCGAGAGCGAACAATGCATGTTAGATGACGAACGGGAGATCCTCTTACGGCCTTCAAATTTTTTTCCTACGTTTAACGTGCATTAATACAACTGTCATGTGAAAATTTGGTAAATTTCAGGGGTCATTTGACCTTTTAAAGACATTTAAGTGATTTTCTAACCCTTTGATGACCGTAATTCAAATTTGAACTATATCTACATGCAACGCCTAAGCATAACGGTTTGAAAAATCATATTTTTGTGTACTTGTGTGTGAGTTAATTACATTGCAAAAAATTAGAAGGAATTTTCAAATATATTGGTGTCAAGGCATGTGCACATGCATGGAGTGCATGTCATGGCATTTTAATTCCAAATAATTAGAAATGATCAGAAAAACATGAAACCTTGCTTGATTTAATGTCGTCCACGAAGATGATGTGGTAAAGAAATTGGCAAGTTTCATGAGTGTTTGGACACACACCCCTCACAAACCGGAGCAACTCGCTAGAAGGTTCGTGGTTCTGAGAGGGAACAATGCATGTTTGATGACGAACGGGAGATAGCTTCCTCTTACGGCCTTCAAATTTTTTCTACGTCTAACGTGCACTACTACAACTGTAATATGAAATTTTGGAAAATTCTAGGGGTAATTTGACCTTTTAAAGACATTTAAGTGATTTTCTAACCATTTAATGACCGTAATTCAAATTTGAACTACATCTACATGCAACGCCTAACCAAAACGGTTTCAAAAATCATATCTGTGTACTTGTGTGCGAGTTAATTCCATGTGCAGTAAATTAGAAGGAATTTTCAAACATATTAGTCTCACGACATGGACACATGCATATGTATGCATGGAGTGACATGGCATTTTAATTTGAAAAAACAGAAAAATGATCAGAAACACATGAAACCTTGGTTGATGTAATGTCATGCCACCAAGATGATGTGCTAAAGAAATTGGCATGTTTGACGAACGTTTGGACACACACCCCTCACAAACCGGAGCAACTCGCTAGAAGGTTCGTGGTTCTGAGAGCGAACAATGCATGTTTGATAACGAACGGGAGATAACTTCCTATTACGGCCTTCAAATTTTTTCCTACGTTTAACATGCACTAATACAACTGTCATGTGAAATTTTGGTAAATTTCAGGGGTCATTTGACCTTTTAAAGACATTTAAGTGATTTTCTAACCATTTAATGATCGTAATTCAAATTTGAACTATATCTACATGCAACGCCTAAGCATAACGGTTTGAAAAATCATATTTTTGTGTACTTGTGTGCGAGTTAATTCCATGTGCAGCAAATTAGAAGGAATTTTCAAACATATTGGTGTCAAGGCATGGGCACATGCATGGAGTGCATGCCATGGCATTTTAATTCCAAAAAAATAAAAAATGATCAGAAAAACATGAAACCTTGCTTGATTTAATGTGATCCACCAAGATGATGTGATAAAGAAATTGGCATGTTTGACAAAAGTTTGGACACACACCCCTCACAAACCGGAGCAACTCGCTACAAGGTTCGTGGTTCCGAGAGGGAACAATGCATGTTTGATGACGAACAGGAGATAGCTTCCTCTTACGGCCTTCAAATTTTTTCCTACGTTTAACGTGCAACTGTCATGTGAAAATTTGGTAAATTTCAGGGATCATTTGACCTTATAAAGACATTTAAGAGATTTTCTAACCATTTAATGACCGTAATTCAAATGTGAACTACATGTACATGCAATGCCTAACCAAAACGGTTTGAAAAAATCATATTTTTGTCTACTTGTGTGCGAGTTAATTCCATGTGCAGTAAATAAGAAGGAAATTTCAAACATATTGGTGTCAAGGCATGGGCACATGCATGGAGTGCATGCCACGGCTTTTAATTCCAAAAAATTAAAAAATGATCGGAAAAACATGAAACCTTGCTTGATTTAATATCATGCCACCAAGATGATGTGGTAAAAAAATTGGCCTGTTTGACGAAAGTTTGGACACACACCCCTCACAAACTGGAGCAACTCAATAGAAGGTTCGTGGTTCCAAGAGGGAACGATGCATGTTTGCTGACGGACGGGAGATAGCTTCCTCTTACGGCCTTCAAATTTTTTCCTATGTTTAACGTGCACTAATAAAACTGTCATGTGGAAATTTTCAGGGGTCATTTGACCTTTTAAAGACATTCAAGTGATTTTCTAACCATTTAATGGCCGTAATTCAAATTTGAACTACATCTACATGCAACGCCTAACCTAAACGGTTTGAAAAATCATATTTTTGTGTACTTGTGTGCGAGTTAAAAAATCATGAGATGATGTAAATATCTAGTGTTCAAAAAAGAAAATGTAAAGATCTGGCAAGACAACCGGCCCCCACACGATTGGCACTCTATCTCGTGGCTCGAGGTTTGGTAGGTATAACACCCACGATGCGGCTATATCTCCCACGTGTCGAGGCGCGACTTACAGGCATAACCGCATTGTGGTTTTGTCGTAAGAAGGGTCATCTTCACACAATCCCATGTAATGAATAAGAATGGGATAAAGAGTTGGCTTACAATCGCCACTTCACACAATACTTAAATAAATCATTTTAGCATGGCATTTGAGCAAAATTAAACAAACAGAACATTTAAACATTTTAAACATAGATGAAAGTGACATATTATTAAAGTACACAAATTTCTGAGCATTTTACATATAGAAATTATTTACATATGATGCACAGTTCTGGAGTTATTAAATGCCTGAACTCTAGGGGTTTTTCTGCAAATCTGCAATACTCTGGATAATGGACAAAATCGCAGATCTGGGAAAAAACTACACGGGCCGAAACTTGCTGGGCCACAACAGAGCAGAGGGGCTGGAGGAGCTGCTCACCCATGGGCCAGGCCCAGTCGGTGGAGGAGGCCGGAAGGGGGCGCTAGGCCTGCTAGCTGGTGAAGGGCGACGCGGTGGCCCAGGCATGCTGGCGGCGCGGTCAACGCGGGTGCTGCCCTCGCTCGATGCAGAGGAAGCAGACAGGGGAACTTGGCGCTGGCGTCTCCCGGTGATGGCCGGCAGCGAGCGGAGCTTGGCAAGGCGGCGTCCGAGGCGACGAACTGGAGGAGGTGCTCGGGCGCCGCCTTGCCAAGCTCCGCTCGCTGTCGGCCATCGCCGGGAGACGCTAGCGCCAAGTTCCCCTGTCTGCTTCCTCTGCATCGAGCGAGGGCAGCGCCCGCGTTGACCGCGCCGCCAGCATGCCTGGGCCACCGCGTCGCCCTTCACCAGCTAGTAGGCCCAGCGCCCCCCTTCCGGCCTCCTCCATCGACTGGGCCTGGCCCATGGGTGAGCAGCTCCTCCAGCCCCTCTGCTGTATTGTGGCCCAGCCAGTTTCGGCCCGTGTAGTTTTTTTCCCAGATCTGTGATTTTGTCCATTATCCAGAGTATTGCAGATTTGCAGAAAAACCCCTAGAGTTCATGCATTTAATAACTCCAGAACTTTGCATCATATGTAAATAATTTCTATATGTAAAATGCTCAGAAATTTGTGTAGTTTAATAATATGTCATTTTCATCCATGTTTAAAATGTTTAAATGTGTTGTTTGTTTAATTTTGCTCAAATGCCATGCTAAAATGATTTATTTAAGTATTGTGTGAAGTGGTGATTGTAAGCCAACTCTTTATCCCATTCTTATTCATTACATGGGATTGTGTGAAGATGACCCTTCTTGTGACAAAACCACAATGCGGTTATGCCTCTAAGTCGTGCCTTGACACGTGGGAGATATAGCCGCATCGTGGGTGATATAGTAGGTGATTGGCGGGGATCATTAATCAGATACGGTTCTGTATTGGAAACCGTCAGCTATTATGTTCACACACAGATTTGCTGCGAGAATTGTGTGTAATTCAAGCTACAGTACTCGTAAATTCCGGCGACCACGTGTGTACTGTCCCCGTCGATCTAGATTCCGGCCGCCAATAAATACTACCTTGCTCACGTCGTCCCGCCTGCATTCTCATCTACATCTTCCCCTCGCTCGCCCTCTCTCTCTCTCTCTCTCTCAAATCTCTGCCATGGCACCGCCGGCCTGGCCACGCGCCGACGAGGAGTCGCGTCCCCCTGAGGACGCTCACTCGATTAGCAGCGACGAGGACCCCTACGCGCTGCCTGACGAGGTTGCGCCGGACCCCCCAACTTTGGATTGGTTTTGGGGCCAGTACAATCTTTGTCTGTGGAAGTCGCTGCCGCCGGCTGAGAAAGCCAGGCAAGTGGCGTTCAAGAAGGAGATGGCGGGGGAGGAAGCCAGGTACCAGGCGGCCTGTGAAGCCCGTGATGCAGCCTGGAAAAAGGAGGCGGCAGAGCTTTGGGGGCGAGCGCGTCGTCGTGCCGAGGACGTGTACGAAGACGGGTACTTTGCGAGGAAGGTCATAGGCGCTGGGCGCCTCGTCGCTGCGTGAAGGTGGGCCGATAAGCTCCAGCGTGCCACCGACGAGAAGCTCCGGTGGGCACCCAACAAAATGGCAAGATCGGCCGCGCGTGTCCGCCAGCAAGAGGCAGATTGGTACATCAAGCGCTGCGAGGCGAAGGATTCGGAGTATTGCCTCCGCGCTGGGAAGATGCCGTGCACCAGGGAGCTGCTGGCGAGGGGCTGCCGGAATACTGGCCCAGGAGGGATTATTAGTTTTAGTATTGTTCGTTTTCAATTTTATGAATTGTACCTAGTAGTTAAGTATCATCACGTATATGTGATGATATTATATATATATATATATATATATATATTCTGTGATGATCTAATGAACAATTAATATATATATATATATATTATGAATTCCATTTTATATATGTTTTTGTATACTAATTTGAATCTAGCTGTTATCATACACATATACAGAATGGAAAGCGTATATACACACATTGAAACAGAACATATAAGAATGGAAAATAGAGTACACACATTGAAACAGAGCAAAACAGAGCAATACTATGATTGCTGTGAATACATAGCTATCCACGTCAAACGACTTTTCAAAATAAAACGCGTCCATGAGACCATGACCAGCAGCCCTTGCCTGGGGTAGCTCTTGGCTCTGCCTGAACTCGTGCAGGCGTTCGTCCAAGCGGTCGACACGCTCGCGGTACATCTGGAGCGCAATCTCAAACTCCAAGTTGGCTATTTCATTAGAGATCACCAGCTCGAGGATGCGACGGCCATGTTCCTCTACTGCGCCCAGGTGGACACCTGGGCAAGGAGGCGGTCGAGCCTACGGACCAGCGCGTTGGCATCCAGCGGGCCGCGGACAAGGCGAACGGCGGCACCCATGCGAACAGTGCGGCGGGCGTCCGGTGCAAGTACGGCGCGGCCGGCCTCTAGTGCAAGTACGGCGCGGCCGGCCTCTAGTGCAAGTACGGCGCTGAGGGCCCCTGCCCACTCCTGGCGAGGAATGAGGGTACTGACAGGACGTGTACCCAGCTGCAACGTCGGGTCGACAACAGGCAAGCGCCGATGGATCCGCTCTTGCTGTGCGGCGCGCCGCGCCTCAAGCTCTATGGCGCTCCAACAGTCTCGCCGTGCGGCGAGCCGCAGCCTATCGGCGCGGACGCGCCATCGATCATGTTGTGCGGTGAGCTGCAGCCTGTCGGCGCTGACATGCCTATCTTGATCTGCGGCGCTCAAGCGCCATGCGCCAAAGGTCTGCTCAACCCTGGCGATGACGCGCACCACGGCGTCGTCCATCGCATTGCCGGGGAGCGCCTCGGCCTCGACGGGCCGTGGCGCCTGCTCGTTTTCCTCGTCGATGAGGTTGATGGCAGAGGCGCGCTTTGGTGGGTTGGCATGCTTGGAAAAGGTGGATGTGCTACAAGTTGCGCTTGTCGCCTCCGTGCGTCGCGCGCCCCCTGTGGGCAATATAGCAGGGTGGCGGGAAACAGGTGAGGAAATGGCGGGAAACGGTGGCGTGTTCATAAAACGCCATCAATTAATGGAAACTTAGCATCGAGCTAGCACAAGAAGTAGATGATGATCAGATGAACACGGACCACACTAGGGAACCCGTCGGTGATGAATTCATCAATCCCAAACGGTTGAATACTAGCAAGCATTTGCCAACAACACACACGGCCTATTCCATCACAAATAGGTCGGATGGATCAACTGTATGCCACGTATCGCACATTGTCAAAAAGTAATGTGGTAGACCTTCTTTAACATGTGTTAAAAAATAAAAAAATAAAAACAAGGACCTCGAGCTTAAATTAGCTGAGGGAATGGGGCATTTCGGTCATTTAACCGAAATGACCCATCCCATCACCTAATTTAACATCGACACAACTTCCCATCCAGTCACCCATCCGATGGCTGCTCCAGCCTGAGCACACTTAACTTGATAGTTTTCTTACATGAGCTACTGGTGGAATAGCTAGTCCTTGCTGATAGGAATGCCTCTTCACATCCTTATTGTGTATCCGGATGACCGCCCGTCCCACAATGGCCAATAGATGTTGTGTAGACAGAGCATATCACATACGTCTTATTAGAAGCAATTTTCTGCGTTATTATCGGTCTTCGCACACATTTCTGATTACAGACCTATTTGCCGCGTATCACACACATCTTGTTATATTGAACTGTTTCTGTTCTCTTGCCTAATCACAAACAGTTCATCCGAGTGAACCGTATTCTGTACATCACACACACCTTGATCGGGCTGACCATTTCTTTTTTGTTGCCTAATCATAAGCAGTTCATCCGAGTGAATCGTATGCTGTACATCGCACACACCTTCATCTGGCTGCCCGTTTCTTTTGTTCCTCCTCATCGCAAACAGTTAATTGAGTTGAACCGTATGCCCCTCATCGCACACGCAACTATAATATGAACTGTGTTTGATGTATCATTCATCGCAAACGTTTTGCATCATTTCTGACGGTTTTCATACAGCACCGTTTGCGATTATTGCATCGCACACAGTTTCTCGAAGGGTCTCTGATCGTATTGTCGCGTTAGCAGCATCCTTCAATAGTGTATGATGTCTAAACTATGCAAATCAAGACACCATATGCATGATATGAGCAGTATAACCATGCCAAGTTAGAGCATACACCTCGGTGGGGGAATAGGACTAGTCATCTGTCTCTGAGTCCATCTCTGAGGAGCTATCGGGACCCAGCAAGAGATCTGCTTCGACAGGTAGCACTGTCTGCTCTGAAGACCTTGTTTTCACTCCAGATTTTTCCATCACCCACTCAAATGGCTGATTCACAGGAAGAGTAGTTTAATATACAAACATTGTCGACAAATGGAAATGTAATGAAGAAAAGGATGGGCAAGATATCATTCAAATATATGATGCCTGGTTAAACAGGATGGCATTGCATATTTCGCATATATTATGGCTGGCTAAAAGAGATGAGACTGCATAATTCCCATATATGATATAGAAACTAAACAGGTGGCATTACAGAACATGGCTAAACTAAGTAGATGACATATATGATGTCGAAAGTAGGCACTGCAAGGCAACATATGCATGATGTGACTAACATCATCATGCCAAGTTAGAGCAAACACCTTGGGGGTAAATAGGAGTAGTCAGCTGCGTCTAAATCTGCCTCAGAATAGATATCTTCCTCTGGATTACAATCTGGAGAGGGGGAGGGTTTTCCATTGAACCCACCTGGAGTGATGTCTGCATGGCATTGTATTGCCGCGCAAAACTCTTCTCGTTTTCTCTACATGTTCAGCATGACTGTGTACAATATCTGACATGCGAAAAAAAATAGTGAGATTATGTAAGGAGAGCATGCAGAAATCGAGAGTGATGGTAACAACCAGTGGATGGATCCAAAAATAATGATAGCAGGCTGATGATAGCTTTAATTTAATGAAAAGACAGATGATGATTGCTTTACTATTTGTTTCCCACCCAAGATGAACAACATAGGCATACCCTAGGTGAACCAGATAATAGACAGAGATACTATTCATTGCTGCCTCGATATGTGCCCCACAACTAATTTTAAAACTCAAGTTTGAACATTAATTTGGACCTGACTTGGAGTCTAAGAGGTGAACAGGACGATAAAGTAGCAGGTAATATTAAGCAATGCATAACATAAGCAAAAACAAAAGAGTGCGACCTCTCTTGGACTTGTGTACTCCTCAGGTTCATCTGCTTAGTCGATGATGATGATGCCGTTGCGGTGGGTGCCGGTGGCAGGGAAGGAGATCTGAGGCGGCGAAAGACGATCAGGAGTAGTGATGTCTGGTTTGGTGGATGCTTCTGTCGATGGAGCAGCTCAGGTGAGGTGGACGACATCGCGGCAAGAGCAGGACAAACCACACAAAGTTTTCTTTGACAACTACCTGTAACTGAAGTAATCTTGTAAGGGCTCCTTTGGCTTGCAGGATTCTAAAAACGCAGGGATAGGAAAAATACCGGAATAGGATAGGAATGCACATGGGAAATAGAGCATTTGTAAACACAGGATTTCTGTCAACTTGGGTGTTTGGTTCACAAGAATTGGAAGAGCAGAGGAATGCAAAGAAACATGGCAAAATTAAAGTGACCATATGAAAGCGTGTACAGTTAGAATGTTATTCTTCCACTAATGCGCTTGGTCTTGTTTTCATGCATAGGATTTTGAAAAGTAGGTCCAGGTGGATGTTTTGCTCCATTGCTTTCAACAAAATGCATGAATAATTGATAGTAGAGTGCCATAGGAAAATTTCCTATTGCTATGTTTTTCCTTCAGTTTTGCCTTTGACCAAAATAGCCCTAATGGATCGACATGAATGTACAGTAATAAGTGATGCGATAAGTGTACAACCTCTTTGTCGTAGCCGTGTCGACCTTGGCTTCATTGGGTTGGTCGCCGAAGAAGTTGAGGCAGAGGTGCCTGTCGGAGGTGTGGAGGAAGAGGAATCTACAGACGGCGTCTAGGGCACTGCTCTGTTGTGATGGATGGTTCCGTCGTTGGAGCAGCTCCGGTGTGCCGTAAGACGTCGAGGCTGAAGCAGTACAAGACAGACATCATTAATCTCAAGTGGGATTCTAATAGCATCTCCAATAGATGATGTAAAATACATTACCAAAAAGTGATAGATGTAAAATTTACATCACCAAAAAACACCTGACTACAACAGATGAGGTAAAAACTGTTGACTCTAGACTTAACTGCCGAAACTGAATTTACTGTGGAATCTGAATGTTACTGTCGAAACTGAACGCACTGGTAGCACAGAGACACTTCACATGTAGTTTAGGCCGCTCGAGTACTAGTAGTAGAGAAAGAGTGATCTAAATCAGCAGGCGATCGACGGGAAACACAGTAGCAGATAGCAGCCTGAGCAGCAGCGCAAACTAGAGCCAGAGCAGCAACTCATGTAGCTGTAGCAGCCCAGGTACTAGCATCAGCAGCACAAGCGAGAGCAAGAGCAGAGCAGCAGCGCGAGCGAGCAAGCGAGCGAGACCCGGAGCAGCAGCAGCAGCGCGAGCGAGCGAGCGAGAGCCGGAGCAGCAGCATTAGCAGCGCAAGAGAGGGGGAGAGCAGAGCAGCAGCGCGAGCGAGCGAGCGAGAGCTAGAGCACAGCAGCACGAGCGAGCGAGCCAGAGCCGGAGCAGCAGCAGCAGATCCGGCTGGTATGGCCGCCGCCGCCGAAAGGGCCTTGCACTAGGGGAGAGCCGCCATGGAGATATCGTCCGCGGCGCCGACTTCGAGGTAGCCGCGCCATGGGGGTGCGGGATGGAGCACAGTTGGCGCCGGGAGGTCGAGTTAAGGAGAAGGTGCAATGCGATGAGTGTACAACCTCTTTGGTGGCGCCGAGTAGGCCTCGGCTTCGTCCTAGGAGTCAGTGAGGATGTTGCGGTTCCGGTGGAGCGGGATAAGGCCGCGCTGTGGGGATGGAGCAGCCGCGATAGATGAGGCGATCGTCGGAGCAGCTCCTTGGAGGTGGAGGACGGGGCGGCTGAACCGGCGGGACAACGAGATCGACGACGGATGCTCATCCGGGGAGGTGGATGAGGGACGTCGAGCTATTGCAGTGGACGATGTCGTCGGGGAAGAGGCTTCGGTTGGGCAGTGGTGAGGTGGTGGACGGAGGAGGGTGGGGTTTCGCGGCTGGAGCAGAGAGGTTATGGCGGCCTGGGATTTCGAATGGCGAAAAGAAGGCGATGGGAGGGGGAACTATGACTTAGGGACGCGCTTGTCCAAAATGTAAGGTGTGTTACAAAATTACCCCCACCAATTTGAACTAGCGGCCCTTTCGGCTCAGGGTTAGAAGGGGGATTTCGTGTGTCGGGATTTGGCAGTTGGAGGGAGTTTTCGCGCGCGTTGTAATTTCGGGATAGCAAGGCGCGGGTTGTGAAGGCGCGAGTTTTGGGAGCACGATATCTGAATTTTCGGGATATAACAAGGCGCGGCTTGAATTTTAGGGACAAGCCTAACGTGTAATATTATACGTACCAAATCAATTCGCACTTCCCTCAACGAAAAGAACGAAAAAAAATTAAAACTGTTCACACCACACAGAGAGAGTCTTTTCCCGTTTTACTGTACAAATGCTATTTAAAGCTATGAATCCATGTTATGTCCAATTAATTTTTTTGGCTTGCTGTTAATGCATGTAACATACTCATACCAACATTTTAGTGCATTCCAAATGTCTATACTACCGCTGCAATTCGAACTAAATTTGAGTCCGTTTCTCTATTTGAATAAGAATCTACAATCATGATTGTTGCCAACTTAAACCATCATTCGTGTATTATCTTAACAACACACACATGATTACTATAGAGATAGATATGAACTATGTGTATTATATGAACTCGAATTTAAATTTTTGAATACACTTGATGTTGATTCCAAATAATAGTACATTTGATGTACTAACTAGATCTTTATAATCTAAACCATGTTCCATACGTACACCGTGTTTATCACACAGAGTATAGTGCCCCGCCCCCTACAATATGACAAGTATTTAGCCCTGAGCTGTAAAAGCCACACATTATCACAAATTATAATCAATGTTCTATATATTATATGCAGTACTAGCAAGATGCCCATGCGTTGCACGGAACATCAAGCTGCATTTGTACGAGTAGTTTATCTTGTGGGAGAAAAGGACGAACGAGGGAAGGCTTTATTGGCAAATGTGGAGAGGGCTGTGGGTATGTTTTTTTCAAAATTGTCGTAGTTTCCTTCCTATCCGTGAGATATAAATCGGACGGCCTATATTGCAGGATGGCAGGCATACCATCATCACCAACTCTGTTTTTATATATAATATATTATATGCAGTATAACATGTTCATAACCACACCATGCGTATCATCGTTATATATATTCACGCATGCGTCGGTTTAAAACATTATGATAAATTCTTCAAATATCAGAATTCACTTTTTATAATGAATTATGATCTCTATTCGTGTTTTACACCCACACAATCCTCTTATCTTTGTAGCTAGCACTAACTTTCTCTCGTGCATGCACACGCCTGCCTCCCTCTCACCCTCCCTCAGCATTCTCTAGCTAGCTCCATCGCGCAAGTTCATCTTTTCACTTTAGGTCGTTCACCCACGGTGTGTGTAGGCCCCCCAGCTCCTTCTTTCCGGCACACACCGATCAATATGCCTCTCTAGCCAGGTGTGCCTACCACAAACACAAGCTTTCCCTCTTCTCTTCTCACCGTCCATGCCTCACTCCCGCCCCTCTTTTCATCGATCTTGTACTCGCACACTCCTTCCCCCTCGATATAGTATGCATCTTGCACCACCTCCTAGCTGCATCCCTCTCTCTCTATCCTTCTCTCTGGGCCTTATTTGCTTATAACACATACATGCATGTATACCGATCGATCTCCCTAAATATACCTAGGTCGACTTTAACTATTTTTCCCTACGCATCAATCGACGTACCTCACAAGTTATGTCTCTTCTTTCTCCGACAAAGGCCGATTGATCTTCCTATGTAGTTATGTCTGCTTACCACAGCCATATCGTCCCCCCTCATCATTCGTGCATGCCTCCTGACTCGTCTCTCACACACACGTGCACAAACAGGCAGGCATCCCCTCTCTTATTGATATTGCAGGCGTGCCCTCCGTTTGTCTAGCAAGCCTCTCCCACCATTTGTGAGAAGCATCTCCACCACCAACCGCTCCGACACACTAGCTCTGCCGCTCTCCCAACCTTATTCCTCTCCTACACATATGCATGGATGCCGATCGATCTCCCTGAATATATACATAAGGTAGGTCTCTCTCCTCCTCCACACATATACCAGCCATTGTAACTCTATAGGTAGGTCTCTCTACCCCCACCCCCACCCCCCCACAGACACACACCGATAGTCCAGTGTTGTAGGTAGGTATCCATGCCACAGAGACAAACTGCACATGTCCCCTCTCACGTTCCAGTAGGCCAGCCACCCTATATCTTTGACGTGGGCACACACAAATTCGATGGCACTCTTTATCGGTCGCACTAATAACCCACAAGTATAGGGGATCAATTGTAGCCTATTTGGATAAGTAAGAGTGTCGAACCCAACGAGGAGCTAAAGGTAGAACAAATATTCCCTCAAGTTCTATCAACCACCGATACAACTCTACGCACGCGTAACGTTCGCTTTACCTAGAACAAGTATGAAACTAGAAGTACTTTGTAGGTGTTGTTGGATAGGTTTGCAAGAATATAAAGAGCACGTAAATAAAAACTAGGGGTTGTTTAGGTAAAGAAGCAATAAAGTTAGTATAGCGAGTGTGGAAAAGTGGTGGTAGGAGTTGTGAAATTGTCCCTAAGCAATTGACTACTTTACTAGACCGATAGAAAGTTTTATGTGGGAGAGGCCACTGCTAGCATGTCATCCCTAACTTGGAATTCTATGCACTTATAATTGGAACTATTAGCAAGCATCCGCAACTACTAACGTTCATTAAGGTAAAGCCCAACCATAGCATTAAGATATATTGGTCCCCCTTCAATCACGTATGCATCAATTTCTATGCTAGGTTGAAGCTTCTGTCACTCTTGCCCTCCAATACATAGCCCTATCAACATACAACTAACCCTATGGTGTGATCCACGCGCACGCTCATATGATGGGCACCAAAGGACAGCAACATAACCACAAGCAAATTAAACCAATCATAGCAATTCACCAATTACCGATAGGACAACAAAAATCTACTCACACATCATAGGATGGCAACACATCATTGGATAATAATATGAAGCATAAAGGACCATGTTCAAGTAGAGGGTACAGCGGGTTGCGGGAGAGTGGACCGCTGTAGATAGATGGGGGAAAGTGATGAAGATGTTGGTGAAGATGACGGAGGTGTTGGTGTAGATCGCCGTCGCACGATGATGGCCCTGGCGGTGTTCCGGCGCCACCGGGAGAGAGGGGGAGAGAGAGCCCCTTCTTCTTCTTCTTCCTTGACCTTCTCCCTAGATGGGAGAAGGGTTTCCTCTCTGGTCCTTGGCTTCCATGGCATGGAATGGGCGAGAGCCCCTCCGAGATTGGATCTGTCTCTCTCTGTTTCTGCGTTCCAGATTCTGGCCTTTCACCGTTTCTTATATTCCCGGAGATCCGTAACTCCGATTGGGCTGAAATTTTAACATGATTTGTATCCAGATATTGGCTTTCTTGCGGCGAAAGAAGGGCACCAACCGCCTTACACGCCCCCCTGCCTCGTGGCCCCCTCGGGCATCGTCTCGCGTTGATTCTTATTCCCAAAAATCACATATATTTCAAAAAAATCTCCGTAAGTTTCTATCCCGTTTGGACTCCATTTGGGCTTAAGGAACTCAGATAATGACACGAAAAAAATATTCACGAAAGCTTCTTTGAATATGTTTTTCCTGTCTTTATCTGAGTTCCTTCAGCCATTGTTTGTGATACAAGAGTCTCAGTGACACAGTATTGTTACCTCTTACAGTTTTATTATTGCTCATTTAATAACTAGTGTTTGACAGTCTTAAGAGATTGTAAATTGGGCAAGTTCATGTGGTATACTATCGATGTTGCTCATTTGGAGCTGTGATGAATTTTGCACCGACCTGAAGGCCTTACTTTTGTTCAAACCACACCATACTGTTGTAGGCTAATTTATTGTAAGATTTCTTTGTCTCAATTCCTTCTTTGCGTGCCCAACCTTTAATTTCATAGTAAAAGAACAAGACAGCCGAAATATTCTATCTTTACATGCAAAATTATGTGGTATGCTAGCTCCAGTCTTTTGCAGTATTGCTTTTACATATTCTAATCTTATAGCTTTTACATATGCTGTTGTAATGTGCTGAAACATCCATTTAGCTTATTTCGAAGAAACACACATTTATCTTTTTATAGGAAAACATCCATTTAGCTTAGCAACAAAAGAAGTTCCTCTTGTTGTAATTCTCTTCTCTATACTCTTAGAAAATAATCTCCAGTCAGTTGCAAGCCAGGCCCTGACTTTCAGTTTGTCATGAGTCCATTTGTTTATCTTGATGATATGTGAACATGAAAATCTTCTTCTTTTTCTTTTTTCTGATGTGTGTGTGCGTGCGGTTTGTGCAGGCTCCCATCTGATCTGATTTGGTTGTGTGAAGGAAGGAAGGGGGCCATGGAGAAGCTGCTGCGGGTTCAATTTGTTTGGATTTGGTTTTGGATTTGGTTCCCCCTGTTTCCAAGGTGATCACTTCTCTAGTGTTAATTACTTAGTTCTAGTCATCACACTAATAGCTAATTAAGTGTACTGAGTTTCAGCACAAGCATCCTTCTATGTGTGCTGGGGACTTTTGGTGTATGTGTGTAACTGATGCGTGCGGTCTGATTCATGTATGCGGTTTGTGCAGGCGGTTTGCTCCCATCTGATCTGCTTGTGTGAAGGGGGCCTAGGAGAAGCTGGTGCAGGTTCATTTTGTTTCGATTTGGTTTCCCCTGTTGCCAAGGTGACGACTTCTCTCGCCTATCTCCCCCTCTGTTCAAGTGTTTGATTAGGGAATGTGGGAGGAGAATCATGCATTTCATTAGAGAAATACAATACTGCTTTTATTTTGCATGTTTGCAGGCATTAATTCTGAAGAGTTTCTGTCTTTCAGAGTTCAGTTTTACTCCTGTGCATGTGCTGAAACACCAAATTGGTGGCTAAGATAGGGCACAACTTAATCATGAGAATGTAGCCCAAATCAGAGTGATTATGATGAGTTGATATTTTTTCCAAATAATTTCCCAGTGCTTCATATTACCTAGATTAGGTAGGTAGTCAACATTCCTCCAAGTTGTCTGTAGCTAGCTATTTCTCTTGATTTTACTTCTTATAATTCTCGCTGTTCCCAATCATTGTCATTGTCTGTAGCTAGCTTCCAGCTGTCATGACCAATGCTTCTTGTCTGTTCATATGCAGATTTACTCAGCCACGGGGAGCGTAATGAGGAGCAGCTGCTGGCCGTGATGTTGATCGATCCTAGCCTGTCTTCCAGCTCTCAGTGATTTGCTCCTCGAGGTGTATGCCGTGCTGCACCTGAAGCCTGTTGACTACGAGCAGCAGAACGCCTTGTCTAATGTATTCAGCAACATGGCAACTACTCCCTCCGTTCCAAATTACTCGTCGTGGTTTTAGTTCAAATTTGAACTAAAACCACGACGACTAATTTGGAACGGAGGGAGTAAATCTTTGGTAAGAGATGATATAGTTTGCCTTTGTTACTAATAATGTGATCACTGAATAGCATGATGAACTTGTCGCAGAGTAGAGAAAGATAACATGGTCATGAATATTATCTCTCTTTCAGTTATACTCCCTCCGTAACTTAATATAAGATGCTTTTTGACACTATGCCACTATATCGTCTTGAATTTCTGTTTGTCTTGTCTAAATTATTGCTTGTCCTGCTTACTTTTAATGGGAATGCAAATTGCTAGTACATTGGTTTGTGATAATCTTTATATGACTGGAATTAAGTCTCTTGAACACACACGCATCTTTCTATGACTGCAACTAAGGTCGCTCTCTCTCTCTCTCTCATCCCAGGTATCTGTTTCTTATACATAGTATAGTAAACAGCACCCTACTCTGTTACCTACTACTCTAGTTACCTTTACGCCGTTCCCCACTACCGCGTATTTCTTTTGTCTCCCACAAACGCTGGTTAATCAACTTCGCTTTATAGTTAGCTCAAATACTAAGGGGCATCATACAGAAATCAATGCGCCAGCGCTCAATCATGCAGAAAGGTATTTGAATGCAAAAACCAAGACCCTCAAAGAAAACACAATAGGTCGACTAACTCGGAGTCAAACGAACACAATACTACGGCGTGGACTGGACGATACATACGCCTCCCCGACAACACAGAACAGGACAGCAGGACTCTGTAGGAACTTTTTTTTTTTTGAGAATGACGGGGGGCCAGGGCCCCACCGGTTGTTGTATTACTCGAAAGACTTGGCAGTCATACAGAGTTTTTCATCCAAGAGATAAAAAACTACCAACTAAGCAGCAAAAACCGAAGAGGGGGAGAGGGAGAGTTACAGGGCCGAAAGAAAAAAAGCACGCGTCTCCAGGAACAGCGCGCGATCAGGAGCGTTGTAACGGTGGCTCCAGAGCATGATGTCGTCCGCAGTTCTGGAGAGGATGTCGCCAACGTCGCAGTCGACGCCGTTGAACGTGGCGTTGTTCCGGGCTTTCCAGATCTGCCAAAGCAGCACTAGGAGCCCGTCCTTCCAGAGCGGAGGCGAGGTCGGAGCACCCGGGGGCGAGGAGAGAATCCCGCCAACCGAGTCGAAGGGGCCCAGTCCAAGGCGGCGCCAGGTGGAGGCTGCGCGCGCGCACGAGGTGAAAATATGCACAGCAGTCTCCTCCGCGGAGCAGGAGGCACACATACTAGAGGGGGCGCAGTTCTTCACGAACAGGTTCACACGCATGCTGAGGCGGTCACGAGCCAGCAAGCAAGCGAAGATCTTGATCTTCCTGGGAAGTTTGGAGCACCAAATGTCGATGGAGGTCTGACAGAGCACTCCATTGGAGGAGAGAACCCGAAACGCAGCGCGTGAGCTGAACGCTAGGTCCTCGCCCCAAGCCATGAACCGGCGGTCCGGAGTGTCACCAAGCTGCAGGGCACGGATGAGAGCCCGGACCTCTCCCAGCTGAGAAGCAGCTACAGAGGAGAGGCGTCTCTGAAGATGAAGACCGTCGAGGGCGACCGCCGCCACGGAGGCGTTGGGGCGCGTGGAGTGGGAGAAGAGCGCCGCGTACTCAAAGCAGAGGGCACCACCGGGGCACCAGCGGTCATGCCAGAAGGAGGTAGTGCGCCCGTCCCCAAGTGCCACACGGGTGATGGCCCTGTACGTGGGGAGCCCCCGGCGGACGATGACCTCGACGAAGGAAGGAGCCGAAGAGCAGTCGCCAACGTCCCCCCTGATGCTGCGGAGGAACCAACTCTTCCAAGGGGGACAGTCCGGTTGGTGAAGCTTGTGGACGAAGTTGAGAAGCAGGCACATGTTCTGTCATCGTAGATCGCGGATCCCGAAGCCACCCTCTTGCACATCTGCACACACATTATCCCAAGCAACAAGACAGCGAGCGCCAGAGCACGTATCCTTGCCGGTCCAAAAAAGGCACGACGTCTACGGTCGATCATCTCAATCACACCAGAGGGAAGCGGATAGGAGCACATAAAATAAGTAGAGAGGTTATTAAGGACGGCATTACAAAGTACCATTCGGCCACCAGAGGAAAGGAGCAGGGCACGCCAGCCCGAAAGGTAACGGTCGAAAGAACGGATGAGGGGGTCATAGGCGGAGATGGGGAGCTTATGGGGAGACAGGGGGAGTCCTAAGTAGGGTTGAGGAAAAGAAGAGATAGGGCAGCCCAGGATCCCAGCCAAGGCCGCCGACAGTTCACCACTGCAGTGCATCGGGATGAACCCAGATTTGTGGAAGTTTATGGCGAGTCCGGTAGCGAGGGCAAAAGCGCCCAGCAAGGTTTTGAGGTGGGTAACCGAGGGAATGTCAGCGCGGCAGAGGATAAGGGTATCGTCGGCGTATTGCAGAACGGGGCACGGGAGGGAAGGGTCAATGGGGTGGGCGAGCCGCCCCTCGTCGGAAGCACGGCGAATGAGACGTTGAAGGACATCCGCAATGATAATAAAAAGGTAGGGGGAGAGCGCGTCTCCCTGACGCAGGCCGTTGCGACAAAGGATCCAGTCCCCAGGAACATTATTTAGGAGAACCGAGGTGTGACCGGTAGACAAAATAGCGTGAATCCAACCACACCACTTAGAGTCAAAACCCTGAGCCGAGAGGACGGCAAGGAGGCTGGCCCAGTTGACGGAGTCGAACGCCTTCCGGAAATTGATTTTAAACACCACAGTAGGAGCTCGCCGGGTGTGGCAAACGCGAAGAAGGTCAGCAGCGTAGACAATATTCTCAGAGATGCGGCGGCCAGGGAGGAACCCGGTCTGATCGGGGTCAACTAGAGAGTGAATGTAGCGCTGCAAACGGGAGCACAACGCTTTGGTGATGGCCTTCATGATGCAGTTTTGCAGGGAGATGGGGCGGAAATCAGACGGCGAGCGAGCTGCCTCAAACTTAGGGAGAAGGACGAGGAAGGCTCGGTTTATGCGGGTGAGATCGAGAGTACCGTCATAGAAGTCATGGAAGACCCCTTCGACATCCGCAACGACAGTATCCCAGAACGAGGCGTAGAAAGAGGGCCGAAACCATCCGGTCCGAGGCTGGAGAGACGGTTCATGTCGAGAAAGGCCCGACGGATCTCGTCCGGGGAGAAGGGGGCCGTGAGGTCACCGGGGAGCGGAGTCGAGTCGGGGTAGAGGTCCGAGAGGAAAAAACTCCAGCAGCAGGCTGGCGCCGTACCCAGGAGATCCTTGTAGAAGGTCCGGAGGGCAGCAACTTTGTCCTCATGAGAATGGAGGTCGACCCCGTTGACAGAAAGGACGGGGATACAGTTTCGCCGGAAACGTGAGGAGGCGGAGGCGTGAAAGAAGCCAGTATTCTCGTCCCCATCCACGGCAAAGCGAACTTTGGCACGGAGCTTCCAGTACAGGACCCGCTCTTTGATGGAGAGGTGCAGGGCGTCGATAGTGAGAGTTCGGAGGAGACGCTCGAGGGAAGAGAGGGGGCGTAGCTCTTCAACGCGATCAAGGAAGCCAACGAGCACGCGGCAGTCCTGCTCACGGCGGGAAGCAGGCGCCGCCCGTCTCGTCCAGCGTTTACAACAAAGCCTAACTTGACGAAGACGAGCAACGAGTCGAGCAGTAGGATCCGGCCGAAAAGCGGAGGCCCAAGCTGCAACGACCGCAGAGCGGAACAATGGGTGCAGCGCCCAAGCCTTCTCATAGCGAAAGATGCGGGTTTTGGGGGCGGCGGAAGAGATCGACGCAACCAGGGGGACGTGGTCGGACGTAGAGCGGGTGAAGGATGAGAGGGTGGAAGTGGGAAACCTAGCATCCCACGACACGTTGACAAGGACCCGGTCGAGCCGAGCAAGGATTGGGGAGGACTGGCGGTTGGACCACGTGTAAAGACGGTCGCCGAGGGGGAGGTCAATTAGAGAGAGTTCATTGATGAAGTCATTAAAGAGTGCGGCCTCGGTTCGGCAGAAATTAGCATTGTTGCGGTCTTCGGGAGAACGAGTAAGATTGAAGTCGCCCAAAACGGCCCATGGGATGGCGTCACCGGGGGCATGGCCGGAGAGCTCGGCAAGGAAGGCGGGCTTGGACGCGTGGTCGCAGGGAGCGTAAACATCCGTGATGCGGACAAGGGAATTGTCGTGACAGAGATTCAAGTCAACAGAGAGCACGCGACGGGAGCAAAGGTTACTAGCGATGGAGAAGACGCGGGAGTCCCAAGCAGTGCAAAGCCCACCTGACGAGCCAACTGCGTCAGCCAGGAGGAACGAGGGCAACGCATTTGGGAGGAAGGAGTCAGATTTGCACGAGTCCGGGGCTACAAGTTTAGTTTCCTGAAGAGCGAGGAAGGAGGGCTGCATGGCCTCGATATCCACGCGTACGTCGCGGCACTTGCATGCAGTGCCAAGGCCACGCACATTCCACGTACAGAGGGAAGATGGGAATCGCAAGTCTCCAGGCGCAAAGAGAAGAAAACACACATCACAAGCTTGATTGGAATAACAAGTGGGCCTAAGGCCATTACATACCCCACGGGGGAAAAGAAAAAAGAAAAGAGGATAACGCGCTCCGACAACCCCTCGTCGGGATCCACGGACGGGAGCACGACAAGCCTGTGGAACTAAAAGGGAGCAGGGGAGGAAAGACACATGCAGGCTGTAGGAACTTTAAACGCTGTATATAATACTCCCTCTGTAAACTAATATAAAAGTGTTTAGATCACTATTTTAGTATTCTAAATACTCTTATATTAGTTTACGGAGGGAGTACATGCCAAGTTTCCTATAGGAGAGATGCATGCATTGCGCCATCATGGCGCCGCAGTGGGAGTCGCCGGGGGGGCCTCCTTGTCGTCGGTCTTCATGTTCATCCAGCTCGATGGATGTGGCTGACGACGACGCGCGGGAAGTGTCTTCGGGAGCGGGATGGCTTGGCCGCCTTCGTCGATGCTCGGGAGGCCGTGGGGAGCCTCCATCCGGTGCGCGATCGCTTGCATCAAGGAGAGCAAGCTCTCCTTCAGGGCAGCGTCCGCCCCAATTGGCCTCCGCTGAGGTGGCAGACCAAGCGACAGAGCAATCTGCATGGCTTGGTCCAACTCGGCAAACGTCTGCTTGTGGACGTCCAAGGTGATCTGTAGGTGGGACTGGGACGACTCGGATGAGTGGGAGAGGAGGGAGGAGACTAAGAGAAGCATGATCATGGTCATCGTCTTGGCCATGCCTGTTGTTTTGTGCTTTGTGGTGAAACGTTGCTTGATTCTACCTGTGACCTTGGAGATGGATTATATATATGCTCTGCTAGTGCCTAGTTAGTACTCAGGCTCAGGCTCAGGCTCAGGTAGGTTGGTTGTAGGTAGCGTACTCATTAGGTGTGACTGAGCAGCCCAAGGAGAGCTAGTGCTAAGCAGGTTGGTTCTAGGTAGCGTAGCGAGACACGACGCACAGACTAGTGCTTCTCATCCTCCCCGCTCGCTAGTACTCCCTCCATAAATAAATAAATAAATATAAGAGTGCGGTGATCTAAATGCTTTTATATCTCTTTACAGAGGAAGTATTTTTCTTGCAACCTCGTGTGAGAAAAAAGGCTATAGTTTTCTAGTTGTTTTTCTTTTTTGCGAATTAAACATAATATTTGTGGGTTTTAAAAACATGAATTTCTCGTTACTTTTTTTGACACAGGCCTATGAAAAACGAGAACCGCGATGTAGTGGACGAGCTCGCTTGCTTCCGCTTCGTATACGAATAGAACAAGGGCGCGTCGCAGCGTGTATTCAATGCGATTGTGTGGGCCAGTAAGAAGGGATGCAGCGCTGAACAGTGGGATACGGTGAGTCTGCCGTTCGATTTGATGACGTCGTGACGGCAAGACGTATGTTCCAATGGTACACGATGCACCTACCGGCGGCCCGACCGCTTCCTCTCCACCCCAGTGGCTCCGCTGCTGCTCGGGGACCGGCAGCTCCCGTTGCTGCTCGACGGCCCGGCGCCTCCCTCTGCACCCCGATGGCTCCTGCTGTTGCTCGGTGGCCGGCGGCTCTCTCTACTGCTCGTCGGTGCTGCGGCCACCCAGCGACCAAGGAACCGGCTCCTCTACCGTGCAGCGGCACGACAGGAATGCTAGAGTACCCCGGGACAGCGTAAATACAGAAGGCACGGTAGGGTGAACTGTAGCCGAAATTACTGTTTTGCACACTGTAGCAGAATGTACTGTTTCGGTTCTGTAGCATTCGCACTGTTTGCGCACTGTAGCAAATAGATCTGAGCCATTTATACTGCATCTAACAGCTGATAGATGCCCAAAGGCAGGGTACTGTAGCGTCCCTGCCGTGCTCACTGCACGGTAGAGGAGCCGGTTCCAGCGACCGGAACCGGCTCCTCTACATTGCAGCGGGCACGGCGGGAATGCTAGAGTACCCCGGGACAGCGTAAATACAGAAGGCACGGTAGGGTGAACTGTAGCCGAAATTACTGTTTTGCACACTGTAGCAGAATGTACTGTTTCGGTTCTGTAGCATTCGCACTGTTTGCGCACTGTAGCAAATAGATCTGAGCCATTTATACTGCATCTAACAGCTGATAGATGCTCAAAGGCAGGGTACTGTAGCGTCCCTGCCGTGCTCACTGCACGGTAGAGGAGCCGGTTCCAGCGACCAGGTGCCCCGTATTTCCTTTCGCTGCTCGACCCCCTTGCTCCTCTCGATTCCT
Source organism: Triticum aestivum (assembly GCF_018294505.1). Classification (NCBI taxonomy): domain Eukaryota; kingdom Viridiplantae; phylum Streptophyta; class Magnoliopsida; order Poales; family Poaceae; genus Triticum; species Triticum aestivum. The sequence continues at coordinate 10,346,286 of NC_057805.1, forward strand.
CCGCACCGCAGTATTTTGAGCATTTCCCTCTGATCCCTTACTCTGAACTTGCGAATAGATTTTTGAGAGATCCCATTAGCCACTGTCATGTAAGCATAGATTCTGCATCAGTTCCTGCTACTTCTATCTTTTTTTTGGCGGGTAAACTAACCAGGAATACATGGACAACTGGAGTATAATGAAAATATATCCGCAAACAGAAGAAAGGTTGAAGGTAATGATACACAACTAAACTATATACACATAGTTAAATGACTTGTTGCCTGTTAGATCTGAGCATGTGCGCACTTCCTACAATCAAAATAGGAGTCATATCTCATACAATAGATGACTCTGTTCACGTCTTAGATTAATGCAAACCGTCACACAAAATAAATGATTCAAGAGTTCACATCTCACAATTTATCACAAATTGCCACACAAACATAATGATGATGCATTCACATCTCCGAATTTAAAACAAGTCATTACATCATTGAAATCAACATAGCATCTTATAATGCAATAAAATCTCAGAGTTTTTTCTTCTTTGGGCTCAATTTCTTCCTGGATGCTACAGAGCTTGAAGGCATGTCAAAAAGAGGAGTTGCTGGAGAAGCACTAGTTATCCAAGATGGATGAGATGCATCTTCTTGTTCTATGGCCATGGCAAGTCTCCTGCATGTTTACACATGAAGATTAAGAACCTACCCCAATTTTGCATTTAATGAACGTGCATATGAGTAGTATAAATTCTACCTCCTTGTGATTGGCCCGGGGCTGTTATGAAGGCTTGCTCACAGTGTGATTTCTGTTGTTCTTTGTTGAGAGATATATAGCAGGCCTTCGTCCTGAAATTCGTACTCCTGTTATATTGCATCAACCAGAGGATGTCGATACTGCTAGTTGTTTGGCCTTGTTGCAAGAAGTGGAGCTCGACAACGACAAGGCAGGCAGCAGCTCTAAGTTTAGCCAGCGATCGTTTGTCAAGCAATCAAAAAATGGGGACAGAAACAAGCACCAATCGACACCAGAGGAACCGCGGAAGGTGGCCGAAAAGTTGGAGCTACTACGGGCTTAACGCAAGGCCAAGAACTTGTGTTTCAAGTGTGGTGAACCATGGGCAAGAGGTCATAAATGCCCCGACAAGGTGCCTCTTCACATTGGGGAGGAATAACTGGAAATCTTGCAGCTGGATGATCCTCCTGATCCGCAACACATGTCGGATTCTAGTTCAGAGGAAGATGTGATGTTGCTTACCAATTCAAGATCCACTACATCACCAGTCAAAAGAAGAACCATGCGCCTGCATGGCATGATTGGCAAGCGCAGACGTCCTCATTCTGATTGATTCTGGAGCCAACTATTCTTTTGTGGATGCTAAACTGACAAAGGAGCTTCAGCTTCCCACTTAGCCCATGCCAGCGGCCTCCTACGTCGTCACGGGTGGGGAAACCTTGGCGAGCTCCACTATTGTGCCCCAGCTGTCGTGGTGGACTCAAGGGCACACCTTCTGCCAGGATATGAAAGTTCTTTCTCTCAGCTGTTATGATCTCATTGTGGGCGCTGATTGGCTCAAGAATCACAGTCCTATGTGGGTACATTGGCACAAGAAGTGGATGAGGTTCACACATGAAGGCTGGCGGATTACGCTAAAAGGGATTCGGTCAACACCAACCAAGTGCAAGCCAGTCTCCGTGGGAAAATTGAAAGGGTTGTTACGTCGTGGGGCAGTCCAGCAGCAGTGCAGGTCAGGCAAGTTCACCAGGAACAAGAGTTGTTGGCTATGCACATACATGAGAAGGAGGAAAACATTCCCGCAGAGGTGCAGTCCCTGTTGCAGGAGTTCGATGACCATTTCAGCGTACCTTCCAAGCTACCCCCTCATCGTATGGATGACCATACCATACCTCTGATTCCAGGAGCACAACCAGTCAGTGCTAGACCGTATCGGTACACACCCTAGCAGAAAGACGAGATTGAGCGAGAAATTAAAGAGATGCTCCGCGCGGGTATAATTCGCCCGAGTTCTAGCCCATTTGCTGCTCCAGTTTTACTTGTTCGCAAGAAAGATGGAACATGGCGTTTCTGTGTTGACTATCGATAGCTAAATGCTATCACGATCAAGAACAAGCTACCCATGCCAATGGTAGACGAGCTGCTCGACGAGATTGCAGGAGCGAAGTGGTTCACCAAGTTGGATCTGCTCTCCGGGTACCACCAGATCAGAGTTGCGGATGAAGATGTGTTTAAAACAACCTTTCAGAGTTGCGGATGAAGATGTGTTTAAAACAGCCTTTCGCACGCATCAAGTACTATACGAGTTCCTAGTTATGCCCTTCGGCCTGTCTCGCGCACCAGGCACCTTCCAGGGAGTGATACACAAGGTTCTGGGCCCTCTGCTCCGACATGGGGTGTTGGCGTTCATGGATGACATCTTGGTGCATACTGCCACCTTGGATGAACACATTCGTCGGCTACGTGAAGTGTTGCAGCTCCTCCCTGGCAACGAACTGGTCATCAAACAATCCAAATGTGCACTCGCTCAACCCAAAATAGAGTACCTGGGACACGTCATCAGCGCTGATGGAGTGGCCACCAATCCAGCAAAGATTGAAGCGGTGCAAACCTGGCCTACACCCACATCGGTCCGTGCTGTTCGTGGATTTCTGGGGCTTACATGGTACTACCGGAAGTTCATTCAGCACTACGGGGTGATTAGCCGACCCCTGACAGACTTGTTGAAGAAAGGCACGGTTTTCCAATGGACACCTCATGCAGAAACAGCCTTCCAGCTGCTCAAGAAGGCGATGATGGCAACACCAGTGTTGGTTGTGCCCGATTTCCAACAGCCCTTCGTCTTGGAGACAGATGCGTGCAAGGACGGCATCGGCGCAGTACTCATGCAACATGGACGAATGGCGTGCCACAATCGAGAGTCTGCTCGGTTTCGCCGAAGCTGGGGGCTCGCGGCGAGCTGGCCTGCCGCAGCCTCCCCAAGCGACAGCAACAACTCGTGCTGCCGATCGTACGAAAGGGGGCATCCCCACGGTGCAGTCCCTGCCACGACAGCCAGCGCGAGCACCACCGAATCAAGACCCTGACGACGTCTTGATGGCTTCTTCTGACCCTCGAGCACGTCCAAGCCAACGTGGAGCCCCGGAGGATAGGGGGAGAGGAGACGCGCGCGCCGTCGAGCAACGCTGCGACGACCTTCGCCAGACCGACGGGTACGACGGCCTCAACGTCGACGAGCCTGCGCTCGGTGTTGGCGGGTGCCTACCTTTCGAGGTTGGCTGCCCTGCCTTTACACGAGAGCTGCGGCAAGTTCGCTGGCCGTCCGTTCACACGTTCAAGCCAGAGATACCTGAGAAGTACGACAGGAGGCTGAACCCGGCTGAGTTCCTGAGCATCTACACCATCGCTGTTCAGGCTGCCGGGAGAAGAGATGAGAAGGTGTTTGCCAACTACTTCCCTTTGGCTATCAAGTCCAATGTGAGGTCTTGGCTAATGCACCTACCGGAGAACTCCATCTCGTCATGGGCCAACCTCTGCCACGAGTTCATTGGCGCCTTCACTGGCGGCCATCAGGAACCCGGCAGGCCCAGCGATTTGCAGCTTCTCCAGCAGAAGGAAGGAGAAACTCTCCGTAAGTATTTACAGAGATTCAGCAGAGTTCATAGAAATATCCCAAATATCCATCCGGCAGCCGTAATAGCTGCCTTCCAGTCCAATGTGCGCAACCGCCGCATCCGTTCCAAGATGAACGTGCGGTTGCCGAAGACTGTGAATGAGCTTTACACATTAGTGGATAAGTGTGCTCGGATGGAGGAGGGAAGGATATTGCCCGGAGAGGAAGATTGCATCAATGTTGATTCAGAGGATGAGGATGAATCAACTAGTCAGAAGAAGAGCAAGAAGCGGAGAGATAAGGCAGTGATGACTGTTGAAGGATGTGGTACGTCTAGTACCGGCAAGAAGGTCAAAACTGAGGTCCCCGGCAAGGAAGTTGCCGTGTGCACTGACTGCAGGGAAGCCGCTGCTGCCGAGAAAGCCGGGAAAGGTGATGGGCCATATTGCAAGATTCATCGGACCAAGGGCCACGACCTTCAAGAGCGTTATCAGGTTGAGCAGCTTGTCAAGTAGCAGAAAGCAGAGCATGAGAAGCATGACAAGGAAAAAGGTCAGAATGTTGCTGGCGGTAAGGGCCGAGGTGGTGAAGCAAACCGCCCCGGCAAGCCCTTTCGGAACCATGGAAAGCCCGCCAGAGGTCGAGAGAAGGAAGCCTGTAATGATGAGAGTGATGGAGGGGATGAAGAGGAAACCAGTGAGCAAGAGTTTCAGAAGGCCACTGTAATGCCCGGATAATCATGCTACAGTAATCCCACGCTAATGGTGCCACGTCACCACGGTTACTTTGCTAATCTACCGTTAGGTCAAACCGTTTAAAAATTCAAATTCAAATTAATGTCAACGATAAAAGTTTTTCAAAATTTAAAACAAAAATGTTCGAGAGGTGCCATATTTTGCATAAGTAAATATGGTGTAATAAACACATTTTTATAAAATGCCTAGATAAATTAAAATGATTTAAAACAGAAAATAAAACCAATAAAAAGAAAAGAAAAAAAAAGGAACCCCCTTTCACTGGACCAGGCAGCCCAGCTCACAGGCCCACCTGGCCCAGCCGGCCAACCGTCGGCCCAGCCCCTCCCCGGGTCGCCTTCCCCCCCTGTTCCCCCGACCGGGGTCGCAACAGGGGCACGTCCCCGCCCGACCACCTCGCCGGCGCCGACGCCGGGAGGGGATAAGGCCACCCCGACGCCTCGGCCTCCACCCATCTCTCCCACTTGCCCCCTCTCGCTCGCCTCTGCACCTCCCCTCCCCCAGATCCACCTCTCCCCTCTCCCTTTCCTTCGTTCTGGAGAGGAGACCGACGCGGTCGCCGCCGTTCTCCGTCGTTCACGCGACCACCGTGCTTTCCTCGCGACCTCATCGTGTCCAGCCGCTCCGCCTCCCTCGACTACGCCTCCCCGTTGAGCCGCAGGACGCCGGGCGACCCCGAACGCTGCCCCGGCCTCGTCTTCCACTTCGGATCACAGGAGCTCGCCGGCGTCGATCCACTGCACAACAGCTCCTAAACCTCCCACGGGGCTTTCTTGCGCCGCGCGGTGAGCCCCTCATCCTCTCCCCTCACTCTCCTGGCCTCTTGAGCTCTCGTAGCCGCCGCTCTGCTTGCGCCTGAACACGTCGCCGCCGACGAGGTAGTTGCCGTCGTTGTGGACATTGACACGCTCGCCCAAGCTCACCGTTGTGCTCCTGGGGTTCCTAGGAGCCGAACACGCACGCGCACACTCCCTCCCGTGCCTCCTAGCGCCGTCCCCGATGAGCGTCCGAACGCATCGCCGCGGAGCTCGCCGCCGGCAAGGCTCCGGTGACCTTTTGGTCACGGGCTCAAGCCCGTTGCACTCCCCACAACGCGTAGATACTCCCCAGCCTCTCCGTTTGCTCGATAGCACGCCGTAGCTCCGTTTTCGTCGAGCACCCGTGCACGCCGCCACCTCCGCCGCTCACCGGCGCCAATTCCGGCCAAGTCCGGCGATGCTACGGCCACCACTGGATGCGGCGCTAAGAGCTCGTTCGAATGAGACTAGCGTCGCTCCTCCCCGAGCCCTGTACGCGTTTTCCGGCAAGATCCGAGCCGCGTCGCCGCGTTTGGCGTCGCCGGCGTTGAGCCGTCGGCCGCGGTGAGCTGGCACACCTGGGGCCACCCCCTGGGTCACTGCCGTGGGGCCCCTGGCCCCCTGTTGACCAGTTGACCTGGTCAACTGGGCTGACTGGGCAGGCCCCAGCCACTGACATGCGGGCCCAACCGCTTAATCCTATAATTAAAACATTTTAATAATTAAAACTAATTAGTTTAGTTGATTAGACACTGACAGGTGGGGTCCAGTAGTTAACTAATCTAGATTTAGTTAGTTTAAACTTCTGTTAGTCCACTGTCTATGACAGGTAGGACCCACTGGTCAGTTTGACCTGGTCAGCCGCTCTGTTGACTGCTGAGGTCATCATCACGTCATGCTGACGTCATATTCCTTTTCTGTTAAATTAAATAATTTCAGAAAATGATTAAATCTTTAGAAAATCATATAAAATAATCCGTAACTCGGATGAAAATACTTTCTACATGAAAGTTGCTCAGAACGACGAGACGAATCCGAATACGCAGCCCGTTCGTTCACCACATGTCCCTAGCATAGTGAACCTGCAACATTTCACCGTCGGTCCATCTGTCCGAAAACGCGAAACATCGGGAATACTTTCCCGGATGTTCCCCCCCTTCGCCGGTATCACCTACTACCGCGTTAGGGCACACCTAGCACCGCTCATTGTCATGTCACGCATCGTCATGCTTATGTTTGCATTGTATTTACTGTTTCTTCCCCCTCTTCTCTCCTGTTGACTACGAGACCGACGCTGCTGCTGCCCAGTTCGATTACGGAGTTGACAACCCCTCCTACTTGCCAGAGCAACCAGGCAAGCCCCCCCTTGATCACCAGATATCGCCTATTCTTCTCTATACTGCTTGCATTAGAGTAGTGTAGCATGTTACTGCTTTCCGTTAATCCTATCCTGATGCATAGCCTGTCCATGCTACTACTGTTGTTACCTTTACCTGCAATCCTACATGCTTAGTATAGGATGCTAGTTTTCCATCAGTGGCCCTACATTCTTGTCCGCCTGCTGTGCTATACTATCGGGCCGTGATCACTTGGGCGGTGATCACGGGTATATACTTATATACTTTATACATGACACCTGTGGTGACTAAAGTCGGGTCGGCTCGTAGGAGTACCCGCGAGTGGATCTTTGTGGCGGAGCGACAGGGCAGTTTGAGACCGCCTAGGTGAGAGGTGGGCCTGGCCCTAGACGGCGTCCGCGGTTACTTCAAAATAACACGCTTAACGAGTTCTTGGTATTTGATCTGAGTCTGGCCATTTGGTCTATACGCACTAACCAGCTACGCGGGAACAGTTATGGGCACTCGACATCGTGGTATCAGCCGAAGCTCTTTTTGACGTCAGCGACTGAGTGGTGCGCGCCGCATTGGACCATAAGCTCGCGCTTGTATTAAGGGGGCTAGGTCTGCTTCCGGCCGCGTACGCAACGTGCAAGTGTGCAATGGGCGATGGGCCCAGACCCCTGCGCGCATAGGGTTTAGACCGGCGTGCTGACCTCTCTGTTGAGCCTAGGTGAGGCTGCGACGTGTTGATCTTACGAGGCCGGGCATGACCCAGAAAAGTGTGTCCGTCCAAATGGGATCGAGCGTGTTGGGTTATGTGGTGCACCCCTGCAGGGAAGTTTATCTATTCGAATAGCCATGTCCCTCGGTAAAAGGACGACCCGGAGTTGTACCTTGACCTTATGACAACTAGAACCGGATACTTAATAAAATACACCCTTCCAAGTGCCAGATACAACCCGGTGATCGCTCTCTAACAGGGCGACGAGGAGGGGATCGCCGGGTAGGATTATGCTATGCGAGGCTACTTGGAGGACTTCAATCTACTCTCTTCTACATGCTGCAAGATGGAGGCGCCAGAAGCGTAGTCTTCGACAGGACTAGCTATCCCCCTCTCATTCTGGCATTCTGTAGTTCAGTCCACTGATATGGCCCTTTACACATATACCCATGCATATGTAGTGTAGCTCCTTGCTTGCGAGTACTTTGGATGAGTACTCACGGTTGCTTCTCTCCCTCCTTTCCCCCTTTCCTTTCTACCTGGTTGTCGCAACCAGATGTTGGAGTCCAGGAACCAGACGCCACCGTCGTCGACGACTCCTACGACACTGGAGGTGCCTACTACTACGTGCAGCACGCTGACGACGACCAGGAGTAGTTAGGAGGATCCCAGGCAGGAGGCCTGCGCCTCTTTCTATCTATATCCCAGTTTGTGCTAGCCTTCTTAAGGCAAACTTGTTTAACTTATGTCTGTACTCAGATGTTGTTGCTTCCGCTGACTCGTCTATGATCGAGCACTTGTATTCGAGCCCTCGAGGCCCCTGGCTTGTATTATGATGCTTGTATGACTTATTTATGTTTTAGAGTTGTGTTGTGATATCTTCCCGTGAGTCCCTGATCTTGACCGTACACATTTGCGTGCATGATTAGTGTACGGTCAAATCGGGGGCGTCACAGCCACAGATGCCCTGTGCATTGACGGAGGTGCATTTTTGCACGCTTCTCACCGCCAGCTCAAGCGGCGGGCGCGAGAAGTCAATGCCGTGGAACCAGCGCCAGAGGCCCGGAAACCGCTCAAGTGGTCCCGTACGCCCATCATCTTCGACGAGGAGGACCATCCTAGCCGCACCACTGCGGTAGGATGCTTGCCGTTGTTGGTCTCTCCAACAATCTGCAACCTCAAGGTCACAAAGATGCTGGTGGACGGCGGGGCCGGGTTGACTCTGATTTCCCCGGCAGTTATCGGCAAGCTTCAGATAGGAGAAGAGTTAGAGGTCACTGGCACGTTTCAAGGAGTTAATCCTGGCAGGAGCCGTCCTAAGGGAAAGATCACGCTGCCGGTAACGTTTGGGGGAGAACTGAACTACCGGACTGAGAGGATTGTGTTTGATGTGGTTGATCTCCCCCTGCCATACAATGGGATTCTGGGACGCCCGGCCCTGGCTAAGTTCATGCAACATCTCACTATGCCTACAACACCTTGAAGATGCCTGGGCCACTGGGAGTCATCACCATCCCATCAGATGAGAAGGATGCCATTTTGTGTGGACAAGATGTACCGGGATGCGGTCGCGGCAGAGGCCGCGACAGCGGCAGCTCCTGCCAAGGAAAGCAAAGAAAAGAAGAGAGGCTGCAAGACCTCCGGCAAGGAGCCCGAGAAGCGTGCCCCCACCGAGTGCACGACACCTGTTGACGACATGCCGGAGTGCTCCAACAGCAAGAGATCCAAGGTTGCTGTACCCCAAGTGAAGAAGGTCCTGGCAGGGCTGGTTGGCGTTGATGGTACCTTTACTATCAGCGCCACCCTTGATGACAAATAGGAAAGCACGCTCATTGCCTTTCTGCGGGCGAATATCGATGTGTTTGCCTGACAGCCATCTGATATTCCAAGTGTTCCCAGGGAGGTAATTGAGCACCACCTTGCTGTCTGCCCACATGCCTGACCTGTCAAGTAGAAAGTACGGAAGCAGGCCTTGGAGAGGCAGCAATTCATTGCGGAAGAGATCAAGAAACTTGAGGCAGCTGGTTTGGTCAGAGGAGTATTCCACCCCACGTGGTTGGCAAATCCACTGGTAGTCCAGAAGGCTAACGGGAAATGGAGGCTTTGCATAGATTTCACAGATCTCAACAAGGCTTGCCCGAAAGACCCATTTCCTTTGCTGCGCATCGACCAGATTGTGGATTCCACTTCAGGTTGTGATTTGCTCTCATTTCTGGACGCACACTCTGGGTATCACCAAATCTTCATGTCCAAGGAAGATGAAGAGAAGACATCGTTCATCACCCCATGTGGTACGTACTGCTTTGTTCGCATGCCTTTGGATTAAAGAGTGCCGGGTCCACTTTTGCAAGGGCAATCCAGATTGGTTTTGAGCCACAGTTGCACAGAAACATAGAAGCCTATATGGATGATATTGTGGTCAAAACCAAGGATAAGGCCACCCTTATTGAGGATTTGCAAGAGATATTTGATAATCTGCGCAAGATCAATCTAAAGCTCAACCCGGAGAAGTGTGTATTTGGTGTTCCCTCCGGCAAGTTGCTTGGGTTCTTTGTGTCCCATCGCGGGATCGAAGCCAACCCCGACAAGATGAAAGCCATCGAGCAGATCCGAGCGCCAAGGACAGTTAAGGGTGTGAGGCGCCTGACGGGATGTGTAGGGAAGGGCGGCGGCGGCGCGGGGCCAGGGAAGGGCGGCTGCGGGCCAGCGCGCGGGTGGGGCGACGGCGGCGCGGGGCGAGGTAAGGGCGGCGGCGACAGCCGGAGCAAGGGAAGGGAAAGGCGGCGGCGGGCGGTGCACTGGATCAGGCGGCAGCGCGGGTCGAGGGTGGGGCGGAGGGGTGGCCGGGGAGATGGGGAACGAGTGGTGGGGGGCTAACCGCACCGGATAAGGCCAATGTATATGCTCTTATAGCATTACAAAATTTGGCTCACGTGGCAAAGCACGAGCACATACATAGTCAGCATGTAAACGAATGTCCCGTCGATACAAACAACACATTAGTTGGTTCTTTCATAATTCATTATTTCGTTGGGAGCAACAAGTACAAGTGTAGCACATTCGCGTCTGATTGTTCACATATGCTTGGTAAAACCATTCAATATTCTAATGCACATTCCATTAAAAAACACATATGAAGGAAATAGAATTAAGATCGGAGTAGGCTGTTACAGTTATCTGCTTTAAGCATTCATGAACATATATAGGTAACAAGTCATTTGAAACACACCCTATATATATTCTCTGCACAGTTAATTCTTTTCAAATATATCTCTCGTCCAGCATGGTGTGTAGGGGAAACACTTCCTACACACTGGACAGGTAACTGGCCCAAGTCTTGTACTTTCAATCTACTAAAATCATAAGCAACTACCCTAGCTTGTGTCCATAGGAAGATAATCTCTTCGTATGGATGAAATCCAAGGAAGTGAAGCATTCCCAAATTCATATCGTCAGATTCAACCTTATCTTCAGCCGCAAGGATAATACCATTGTCGAAGTCCCATTCATAGTTATGTTGCACTGGTGCTTCCTTAACATCTTCATCCCAATCACCTTTCTGTAAGATCCACGGTCCTTGGTCTTCATCACGAGAAAACCAAGAAAATTTTGCCACCGCTGCCGCAAAGTTGATGTCATTCTTTAGCACCCACTCCCATTTACCACATTTTTTTCGAAAAGGAGGAAGACCCCCGGCCTCTGCATCTGGACGATGCATACGGCCAATTTATTAATTATTAACACAAGACCTTACAAAGTCGTACAACAGTAAGACCAAAGCCACCATCTTCGCAACCTCTGTCGCTACTCCTATCTAACTGATGAAGGGGCGCTGATAGTCTGGGCCTAATACCAAACAGACCTCACAGTCAAACCTAACATCTAAGACCTGAGGTCCCAACCAGGACGCCTGCCGGGTATGGGCACCCACCAGTCCGGCGTGCTCTTCAACCAGGACCCCTGCCGGGTATGAGGCCGCCGCAGCCACGTACCATCAATCCATCTTCAGAGCTGTACTGTTGCATGAACCGTGCCAGGTCTCTCTGCCATCGACGCCGCCACGACGCCAAACAGCGCCACCATCCTACACCCACTCCCATTTACCACATGATTCAGTAAGCAACCAAATCTGAAGTCCCCCCCAAATATCATTATAAATCAAAGTGCAGTACACCCCCTTCTTTGATTTCCCTAGATGAAGATTGGTAAAATCTTCCATTTTACTTCCTGTTGGCGATTTAATCACTTCATACGAACTGTCCGATAAAGTTATGCTGCAAACATATCAGATGGATGAAGATAAGGTGCGTGTTAAGAGATACTAGTACTTGTGCTCCATAATGCAACACATATTTGATTTTTAGAAAGTCAAGCGTGTCTATGTTTATAACCAAACTTATAGAAGGAAATATCAACATTCAAAATCCAAAATGAAGTATCATCAGATTCATCATAAAGTGTATATTTATATTTTATTTATTAAATGATTTAGACATATGTAGTTTATATTCTTCAAACTTGGTCAAACGTAAACATGTTTGAATTTTTTTTCTAGACTAAATATGCACTAGCTACGTTGTGAAACAGAGAGACTAGTCCGGTGAGATGAGTCATTTTGACAATGCACATAGATGGCTCCTTTCCAGTAGATGGCGTAACGGTGTACAAATCCCTATATGGCTCCATGTCGGCGATGGTCCCCGCAGCCTCTCCTCTCCGGGCCAACGACCTCTCCTCCCATCTCCATGTCCTTGAAGAGAAGACTTGTATTGCGTAGGCGGAGGGCGGCCACTCGGATTCCTCCGTGAATATTGTTGTTGCGCAATCAAGAAGACTGTAGGGGACGCAAGGAATATGGAGCACGTCGTAGTACGGCGACACGGTGGGGTCATAAACAAGGCACACGTCGTTGTCGAAGTCCTCCATCCCGGTGCACCAGGGCGGGGGCGGAGGCAGACGCACCCATTGCCGAGTCACCGGGTTGACCACGAGGTGGTTCCAAAGCAAGAGAAGCCCGTTGCAGTGATTCTCGATAAATGAACCCTCGTCGTTCTCGACATAACCAAGGCTTGCGTCCCCGATCCTGTGCTTTGTGAACGGGTTTGCGAAGAGCTTTGGTGGGTCCAGGCAGAGCTCCTCCATGAAGAAGATCCCGTGGAACGAGAGCGGGAGGAGGCCCGTCCGCAGCAGGCGGTAGTCGTCGATGACGGCGCGCCAGGCCTTGCAGACACTGCGGCACGCGGCGAGGCTGCGCGGCGCGAGACGGCCGAGGGCGCAAGCGAGGATGTCGTTGGGCAGCAGCTGCGCCGACACCAGGGCCATGGATTGATCAGTGTGTATGGCTTCCTTGTGAAACAGAGACGGACGATGATGAAAAATGATGTTATATTGTGGGACGTAGGGAGTATGTAATGTATATGTCGACGGTGGGATAGCTCTTGCATATATATATATTTGCACGTCCCAGCCGGCGCACGCGATTCCGACCGCGACCCGGAAACCACAAAATTCTGACCGACCCTTGGCCCAGTCTATTTCCTTTACGCGTGTTTTTTTTGAGAAGAACGCGTTTGGATATCTGGTTCGTGAGCGCGCAGGCGGCGTCCTTGTGGGCCGGCCAATTGCGTACAGAGCGGGAGCGAGATATGCAGTCTATAAATTGAAACATTCTTTGGATCCATGTTTTTTTTGAAAATGGCAACATTTTTTGAAACTCCAAATTTTTTTGAGAAGGCAATTTTTTTGGATAACGTGTTTTCTTAAAATTGGGAACATTTTTTTAAACATGAATAACAAGTTGAAATTCCGAACATTTAATTAAAATTGTGAACAAAATTCGAAATTTCAAGCTTTTTTTGGAAAAAAACTGAATACTTTTTTAAAAAGGGAACAATTTTTGAAAATGTGAACAAAATTTTAAAATTTTGTACAAATCCGGAAACACCGAACATTTTTTGAGTTTTTTGAATTTATGTTGAAAAAATAAGAAAGAATAAAAGAAGTAATAGAAAAAATCCAGTAAAGGAAATCAACATGAAAATAAAAATGGTTCAGGAACCTTCTTGAAGGTCTCCAAAACCAAAATAACTCAAACACAGACTTCTCGCATGTTCCGAAAACCCGGAGCACCTAACTGCTAAAAGGGGTCTGCCTATATATCATGCTGCTAGCTTGGTCCTGTGCAAGCACGACTCTTTGCGGCAATGTGGCATATAGGATTTTCTCATGAGCAGACCCGTGGAACCGAGATCCTATTGGACCGGAGCTCCTATATACTGTGTTTTGCGTCAAATAGGGATCATATTAGTTGGACTGTGTAATTGCGTCTATATTTCCATCCACTGTCTAGCAGTGTATATATGCATGTTATAGAGTGCACATTACAACGGTACAACAAGAGGACAAGGCCTAAGATCTAGATTGATGTGCCTCTTAGGTAGGTGAAAGCCGGATTTAGCGCGGGTCCACATTTGGTGTCCGTTGGCGGGTGTGTCGATGCGTACTGCACGGGGAGGCGACGGCGGTGGGTTGTAATGGTGCATGGGGCGAGCGAGGAGGAGACCGGTGCACGAGGCTGTCCCATGGACAAAAGCGGGCCACGTGGAGAGCGAGGTGTGGGCGAGGTGGAGCTGTCGATGGGAGGCAATGTAGGGTTGGTTCATGGTGAGATGAGGCGGGTGGGGGTGCCCGCATAAGGGGAACCTGAAGAGGACATTGATGTAGGGTACAACCGTAGTTGATGATCTTTTCACACTTGGAGGTGGGAAATGAGAAATCAAAGAGAAGAACACTCAATTGACAAAGATCCAATCACACATGTGCTAAATCCCCATACACATAAGGAGATACAAGATCCAAAGTCAACAAAAGAGGGCAAATAAGTAGCTAGTTCATCCCAATCTCAAAAGAGGAGAGGGGTCTTGATATCCTTACAGGATCTTCCCTAGAAGGGGGCTTGAATCCACTAGGGATCTTCTCACATGGAGGTCTTGATCTCCATGGGAGATGTAGTAGATGAGCAAAGCTCTCTCTCTAATTTGAGCTATCCCTTTGCTAACCCTAATTCGTCCAAGTGAAGGGATATTTATAGTCTAGGGAGAGAGAGGGGGGATACATGGGTCAAAATCTGGGTGGCTGCGCACAGGCAGTACCGGATGTCTGGTGGTTACCGGTCTCCAGTGGCTTGCGAAGGACCGGAGACCCGGAGTGTGTCGGACTTCTGACAATTCGGCTCGGGTGGGTCGGCGCCGGATTTCTGGAGGATGCCGGCCATCCGGAGGCTGGAGCGTGTCGGTCGTCCGGTATGTGTCGATCTTATGGTGATTTAGTTATGATCCTGGCATGCCAGATTTTCGGAGGGGGACCGGTCGTCCGGACCCTGAAGCGTGTCGGACATCCGGTACTTGTCGGTCGTCCAGCTGCTATAGCGTCCGTTGGCTGTACTCTGTAGGTTGGCTGATCTGCGGTGTGCCGAACGTCCGGTGCATGTAGCTTCGGGCAGTTCCTCGTCTTGCTTCTCGCACTTCGTTTCCTCGTCATCTTGTCCATTGCTCGTAGCTTCTCCATGGCCTTCCTCCAGGTACCTAATCACACCTAGTGTCTTCGTTTGAGGTAGTAGCCATGTATCGCATGTGGAAAGTGTAAGTTTGGAGAGGAGCGAGTTCACCTCAGTTTCGATAGCTCTTGCACGAGCTCTTGTCATTGGTCCATTTGGAGTCTTGGATGATGGTGGCATCTGGCATGTCCATGGCGATGACCGTAGGATGCTCCACATCAGATATGGGTTGGTTGGGTGTGGCTGCATGGGGCATGCAGACCGACGGAGATCCTGATATGGGTGGTGTAGCTGGACGGTATGAGGTAGGAGCGGGATTCACGCGTGATCCAAGGTAGATGGGGATCAGTTGCTGCAGGTCGGTTTGATCTGGTTTGGCGGGCGATGTGTAGGCCGATAGGTTGGAGGGAGCAGGGTCAGACTCCTTCACTCCAGATTCGTTCTTCCATATAGTCCCGCTTCGACGTTTCCGTTACATGGCCATTTCCGTAATTTAGGTCATAAGACCAGAACAATGCATTAGGTTCTGCGGATCACCATTATCTCATATTGTCTTTGGTCCTCATGGATATCAACACCTGTCACCTGGAGGTCACAGATTCACTAAACAATATGTGTTATCTGTGTAGGTCTTTGGATCATATTGCATAGGCCATTAAACTGGACAACACACATTACACACACCATAGATAAACAACTTAATGAACAATCAAAGAAATGTAATCATAAATGACAACATATAGAATAGGCACAGATGAATCTCATTAACCCCCTACATCTCCCATGCCTAGGGGGAATTATTCATGATGTCATGCATGAGAGGGGATAACCAAACATCACAAAGATAATCTAAAGGAAATCATACCAATAATATCACAAAGACACGCGATGACCCACAAGTATAGGGGATCTATCGTAGTCCTTTCGATAAGTAAGAGTGTAGATCCTAACGAGGAGCAGAAGGAAATGACAAGCGGTTTTCAGCAAGGTATTCTCAGCAAACACTGAAATTATCGGTAATAGATAGTTTTGTGATAAGATAATTCGTCACGGGTAACAAGTAACAAGTGTAACAAAGGTGTAGCAAGGTGGCCCAATCCTTTTTGTAGAAAAGGACAAGCCTGCACGAACTCTTATATAATGCAAAGCGCTCCCGAGGACACATGGGAATTACTGTCAAGTTAGTTTTCATCATGCTCATATGATTCGCGTTCGTTACTTTGATAATTTGATATGTGGTTGGACCGGTGCTTGGGTGATGTCCTTACTTGGAAAAGCCTCCCACTTATGATTAATCCCCCTCGCAAGCATCCGCAACTACGAAAGAATAATTAAGATAAATCTAACCATAGCATGAAACATGTGGATCCAAATCAACCCCTTACGAAGCAACACATAAACTAGGGTTTAAACTTCTGTCACTCTAGCAACCCATCATCTACTTATTACTTCTCAATGCCTTCCCCTAGGCCCAAACAATGGTGAAGTGTCATGTAGTCGGCGTTCACATAACACCACTAGAGGAAAGACAACATACATCTCATCAAAATATCGAACGAATACCAAATTCACATGATTACTTATAACAAGACTTCTCCCATGTCCTCAGGAACAAACGTAACTACTCACAAAGCATATTCATGTTCATAATCAGAGGAGTAACAATTGTCATTAAGGATCTGAACATATGATCTTCCACCAAATAAACCAACTAGCATCAACTACAAGGAGTAATCAACACTACTAGCAACCCACAGGTACCAATCTGAGGTTTTGAGACAAAGATCGGATATAAGAGATGAACTAGGGTTTGCAGAGCAGATGGTGCTGGTGAAGATGTTGATGGAGATTGACCCCCTCTCGATGAGAGGATCGTTGGTGATGACGATGGCTTTGATTTCCCCCTCCCGGAGGGAAGTGCCCCCGACAGAACAGGTCCGCCGGAGCCCTAGATTGCTTCTGCCCAGGTTCCGCCTCGAGACGGCGGCGCTTCATCCCGAAAGCTTCCTCTCTATTTTTTCCAGGTCAAAACACATCATATAGCAGAAGATGGGCATCGGAGGCCTGCCAGGGGGCCCACAACCCATAATGCAATAAATATCGATATAAAAGCATGATGCAAAATGGACGTATCAACTCCCCCAAGCTTAGACCTCGCTTGTCCTCAAGCGAAAGCCGAAATCAAAAAATATGTCCACATGTTTAGGGATAGAGGTGTCGATAAAATAAAATACAGACACAAGGGCATCATGATCACCTTTAGAACAACAACATATATTGTCATATAGTTTCTTATGCTAAAGTAACAATTCATTCACAAGGTAAAGTATAAATCAAAAAATTCATTGGAAACTAACAAACTATGGTCTCAGTCATCGAAGCAATTGCAATTTATCATAACATCGGAAAGAGTCAATTTAAGAGCTTTTGTATAGCAAGTCCACATACTCAACCATCTTTTAATCTTTCACAATTGCTAACACTCACACGATACTTATGGGTTCAAAGCCTCAGTCGGACACATAGAAAGATAGGGGCTTATAGTTTCGCCTCCCAACCTTTTACCTCAAGGGTAATGTCAACAATAATACTTTATGATAACCTACATCCGAGTGGATATATATGTCTGGATCTTTCTCCAACACATAGCGCTTGCCAAAAAGGAAAGGTGTACAAAGGAAAGGTGAAGATCACCATGACTCTTGTATAAGGGTAGAAGATAAAAGTAAAAGATAGGCCCTTCGCAGAGGGAAGCAGAGGTTGTCATGCGCTTTTATACTTGTGAATAAGACACGTTCCTGTTTCTAGAACATACAATATCTGTCTATCACACCATGTTCTTACATCAAAGTACTACTGTTGTGTAACCTGCAACAATCACTTATCATAAGAACACGTTTAACTTGGGAGTGTGATATAGGTTACATCTCGCATTCTTTTCTAGCTTGTACTACTTCTAATTTGTTGAAATGGCACTTATGACGAGACAATTTTAACTTGATAGAGTGATATTCGTTGCATCTTTCATATGGTGTCTAGCTTTCATTGCTTCTAATTTGTTGAAATATCTTCTGCTTAGTTTACACATCATAGCTGTGAATATGCAATGCTGTCCTTTTTTCTTACACATTCAATCGTCCAATCATGCGATCGCCTTACATTAAAGTAGTGCTCGTCAGCATCCTGCATCAGTGAGTTCTGAAAAGTGAATTTTTATTCATTTTTCTTGTGGGTTTGACTTGACAAGGCAATACAACTAAGAACGAGGAAGGAAAAAAAATAAGGCAAGGACTGATGGCGGTCTTCCGGCGAAACCGGCATCCCAGGTGCTTTCTCTAGATTGGCAGTGTGATATTGTATTGCATGTTGCATACAGTGTCTAGCTTGCATTGCTTCTTATTTGTTGAAGTGGCTTCTGCTTAGTTTACACAAACAGTTGTGAATATGCCATGCCGTCCTGTTTTTCGTACATATTCCATCCTGGTATCATGTGTTTGCCTTACATCTCGCATTCTTTTCTAGCTTGTACTACTTCTAATTTGTTGAAATGGCACTTATGACGAGACAGTTTTAGCTTGGTAGAATGATATTCGTTGCATCTTTCATATGGTGTATAGCTTTCATTGCTTCTAATTTGTTGAAATGCCTTCTGCTTAGTTTACACATCATAAGCTGTGAATATGCAATGCTGTGAATATGCAATGGCACTAATAACGAGAGACCTTTAACTTGGTAGTGTGATGTTATTTGCATCTTGCATATGATTTATTTCTTGTAATGCTTCACATTTGTTTAAACGCCAGTTATGACGAGACACTATTAACATGGCAGAGCGATATTTGTAGCATCTTTCATATGGTGTCTACCTTCCGTTGCATTGCTTCTAATTTAGTGAAATGTCTTGTGCTTAGTTTACACATCATAGTTCTGATTATCTCATGTCGTCCTGTTTTTCGTACATATTACATCCTCCTATCATGTGGTTGTTTAACATCAAAGTTTAGTTCGTCTGTATCACGCATCAATTTGTTCTGAAGAACGAAAGTGTTATTCCTTTTTCTTGTCGGCTTAACTTAACATGGCACAGAGAAAGAGGAAGGAACACAGAATAACAGGGGATGGTGTTAGTACTAAGTGAAGGAAATATGCCCTAGAGGCAATAATAAAGTAATTATTTATTTCCTTATTTCATGATAAATGTTTATTATTCATGCTAGAATTGTATTAACCGGAAACATAATACATGTGTGAATACATAGACAAACAGAGTGTCACTAATATGCCTCTATTTACTGGATCGTTGATCAAAGATGGTTAAGTTTCCTAGCCATAGACATGAGTTGTCATTTGATAAATGGGATCACATCATTAGGAGAATGATGTGATTGACTTGACCCATTCCGTTAGCTTAGCACTTGATCGTTTTAGTTTACTGCTATTGCTTTCTTCATGACTTATACATGTTCCTATAACTATGAGATTATGCAACTCCGGATTACCGGAGGAACACTTTGTGTGCTACCAAACGTCACAATGTAACTGGGTGATTATAAAGGTGCTCTACAGGTGTCTCCGATGGTAGTTGTTGAGTTGGCATAGATCGAGATTAGGATTTGTCACTCCGATTGTCGGAGAGGAATCTCTGGGCCCTCTCGGTAATGCTCATCACTATAAAGCCTTGCAAGCAATGTGACTAATGAGTTAGTTGCGGGATGATGCATTACAGAATGAGTAAAGAGACTTGCCGGTAACGATATTGAGCTAGGTATTGAGATACCGACGATCGAATCTTGGGCAAGTAACATACCAATGACAAAGGGAACAACGTATGTTGTTGTGCGGTTTGACCGATAAAGATCTTCGTAGAATATGTAGGAACCAATATGAGCATCCAAGTTCCGCTATTGGTTGTTGACCGGAGACATGTCTCGATCATGTCTACATAGTTCTCGAACCCGTAGGGTCCGCACGCTTAACGTTCGGTGACGATCGGTATTATGAGTTTATGTGTTTTGATGCACCGAAGGTAGTTCGGAGTCCCGGATATGATCACAGACATGACGAGGAGTCTCGAAATGTTTGAGACATAAAGATCGATATATTGGACGACTATATTTGGACATCAGAATGGTTCCGGGTGAGATCGGGAATATACCGGAGCACCGGGAGGTTACCGGAACCCCCCGGGAGGTACATGGGCCTTATTGGGCCTTAGTGGAAAAGAGGGGAAAGGAGCAAAGGTGGGGGCGCGCCCCCCAAGCCCAATCCGAATTGGGAAGGGGGCCGGCCCCCCTTTCCTTCCTCCCTCCTTCCCCTTCCTTCTCTCCTAGTCCAACTAGGGAAGGGGGGGGGGAATCCTACTCCCAGTGGGAGTAGGACTCCCCTTGGGGCGCGCCTAGGAGGGCCGGCCCCTTCCCCTCCTCCACTCCTTTATATACGGGGGAGGGGGGCACCCCATAGACACACAAGTTGATCATTGATCTCTTAGCCATGTGCGGTGCCCCCCTCCACCATAATCCACCTCGGTCATATCTTAGCAGTGCTTAGGCAAAGCCCTGCATCGGTAACTTCATCATCACCGTCATCACGCCGTCGTGCTGACGAAGCTCTCCCTCGAAGCTCTACTGGACCGTGAGTTCGTGGGACATCACCGAGCTGAACGTGTGGAGTCCGCGGAGGTGCCGTACCTTTGGTGCTAGGATCGGTCGATCGTGAAGACGTACGACTACATCAACCACATTGTCATAACGCTTCTGCTTACGGTCTACGAGGGTACGTAGACAACACTCTTCCCTCTCGTTGCGATGCATCACCATGATCTTGCGTGTGCGTAGGCAAATTTTTGAAATTACTATGTTCCCCAACAGTGGCATCAGAGCCAGGTTTATGCGTAGATGTTATATGCACGAGTAGAACACAAGTGAGTTGTGGGCGATACTAGTCATACTGCTTACCAACATGTCATACTTTGATTCGGCGGTATTGTTGGATGAAGCGGCCCGGACCGACATTACGCGTACGCTTACACGAGACTGGTTCTACCGACGTGCTTCGCACACAGGTGGCTGGCGGGTGTCAGTTTCTCGAACTTTAGTTGAATCGAGTGTGGCTACGCCCGGTCCTTGTGAAGGTTAAAACAGCACATACTTGACGAAATATCGTTGTGGTTTTGATGCGTAGGTAAGAACGGTTCTTGCTCAGCCCGTAGTAGCCACGTTAAACTTGCAACAACAAAGTAGAGGACGTCTAACTTGTTTTTGCAGGGCATGTTGTGATGTGATATGGTCAAGACATGATGCTATATTTTATTGTATGAGATGATCATGTTTTGTAACGAAGTTATCGGCAACTGGCAGGAGCCATATGGTTGACGCTTTATTGTATGCAATGCAATCGCCCTGTAATTGCTTTACTTTATCACTAAGCGGTAGCGATAGTCGTAGTAGCAATAGTTGGCGAGACGACAACGATGCTTCGATGGAGATCAAGGTGTCAAGCCGGTGACGATGGTGATCATGACGGTGCTTTGGAGATGGAGATCAAAGGCACAAGATGATGATGGCCATATCATATCACTTATATTGATTGCATGTGATGTTTATCCTTTATGCATCTTATTCTGCTTTGATTGACGGTAGCATTATAAGATGATCTCTCACTAAATTTCAAGGTACAAGTGTTCTCCCTGAGTATGCACCGTTGCCAAAGTTCGTCGTGCCGAGACACCACGTGATGATCGGGTGTGATAAGCTCTACGTTCACATACAACGGGTGCAAGCCAGTTTTGCACACGCAGAAATACTCGGGTTAAACTTGACGAGCCTAGCATATGCAGATATGGCCTCGGAACACTGAGACCGAAAGGTCGAGCGTGAATCATATAGTAGATATGATCAACATAGTGATGTTCACCATTGAAAACTACTCCATTTCACGTGATGATCGGACATGGTTTAGTTGATTTGGAGCACGTGATCACTTAGATGATTAGAGGGATGTCTATCTAAGTGGGAGTTCTTAAGTAATATGATT
Organism: Triticum aestivum; assembly: GCF_018294505.1. Classification (NCBI taxonomy): domain Eukaryota; kingdom Viridiplantae; phylum Streptophyta; class Magnoliopsida; order Poales; family Poaceae; genus Triticum; species Triticum aestivum. Next base: position 10,368,096 of record NC_057805.1, read on the forward strand.
AATTGAACTTTAATTTATCATGAACTTAGTACCTGATAGTATTTTGCTTGTCTATGTTGTTGTAGATAGATGGCCCGTGCTGTTGTTCCGTTGAATTTTAATGCGTTCCTTGAGAAAGCTAAGTTGAAAGATGATGGTAGCAATTACACGGACTGGGTCCGTAACTTGAGGATTATCCTCATTGCTGCACAGAAGAATTACGTCCTGGAAGCACCGCTGGGTGCCAGGCCTGCTGCAGATGCTGCTGATGACGTTAAGAACGTCTGGCAGAGCAAAGCTGATGACTACTCGATAGTTCAGTGTGCCATGCTTTATGGCTTAGAACCGGGTCTTCAACGACGTTTTGAACATCATGGAGCATATGAGATGTTCCAGGAGTTGAATTTAATATTTCAAGAAAATGCCCGGATTGAGAGATATGAAGTCTCCAATAAGTTCTACAGCTGCAAGATGGAGGAGAATAGTTCTGTCAGTGAAGCATATACTCAAAATGTCTGGGTATAATAATCACTTGATTCAGCTGGGAGTTAATCTTCCGGATGATAGCGTCATTGACAGAATTCTCCAATCACTGCCACCAAGCTACAAGAGCTTTGTGATGAACTATAATATGCAAGGGATGGAAAAGACTATTCCCAAGCTCTTCGCAATGCTAAAGGCTGCGGAGGTAGAAATCAAGAAGGAGCATCAAGTGTTGATGGTCAACAAGACCACTAGTTTCAAGAAAAAGGGCAAAGGGAAGAAGAAGGGGAACTTCAAGAAGAACAACAAGCAAGTTGCTGCTCAGGAGAAGAAACCCAAGTCTGGACCTAAGCCTGAAACTGAGTGCTTCTACTGCAAGCAGACTGGTCACTGGAAGCGGGACTGCCCCAAGTATTTGGCGGATAAGAAGGATGGCAAGGTGAAAAAAGGTATATGTGATATACATGTTATTGATGTGTACCTTACTAATGCTCGCAGTAGCACCTGGGTATTTGATACTGGTTCTGTTGCTAATATTTGCAACTCGAAACAGGGACTACGGATTAAGCGAAGATTGGCTAAGGACGAGGTGACAATGCGCGTGGGAAATGGTTCCATAGTCGATGTGATCGCGGTCGGCACGCTACCTCTACATCTACCTTTGGGATTAGTTTTAGACCTAAATAGTTGTTATTTGGTGCCAGCGTTGAGCATTAACATTATATTTGGATCTTGTTTGATGCGAGACGGTTATTCATTTAAATCAGAGAATAATGGTTGTTCTATTTATATGAGTAATATCTTTTATGGTCATGCACCCTTGAAGAATGGTCTATTTTTGTTGAATCTCGATAGTAGTGATACACATATTCATAATGTTGAAGCCAAAAGATGCAGAGTTGATAATGATAGTGCAACTTATTTGTGGCACTGCCGTTTAGGTCATATTGGTGTAAAGCGCATGAAGAAACTCCATACTGATGGACTTTTGGAATCACTTGATTATGAATCACTTGGTACTTGCGAACCATGCCTCATGGGCAAGATGACTAAAACGCCGTTCTCCGGAACTATGGAGCGAGCAACAGATTTGTTGGAAATCATACATACTGATGTATGTGGTCCGATGAATGTTGAGGCTCGCGGCGGGTATCATTATTTTCTCACCTTCACAGATGATTTAAGCAGATATGGGTATATCTACTTAATGAAACATAAGTTTGAAACATTTGAAAAGTTCAAAGAATTTCAGAGTGAAGTTGAAAATCATCGTAACAAGAAAATAAAGTTTCTACGATCTGATCGTGGAGGAGAATATTTGAGTTACGAGTTTGGTCTTCATTTGAAACAATGCGGAATAGTTTCGCAACTCACGCCACCCGGAACACCACAGCGTAATGGTGTGTCCGAACGTCGTAATCGTACTTTACTAGATATGGTGCGATCTATGATGTCTCTTACAGATTTACCGCTATCGTTTGGGGTTATGCTTTAGAGACGGCTGCATTCATGTTAAATAGGGCACCATTGAAATCCGTTGAGACGACGCCTTATGAACTATGGTTGGGCAAGAAACCAAAGTTGTCGTTTCTTAAAGTTTGGGGCTGCGATGCTTATGTGAAAAAGCTTCAACCTGATAAGCTCGAACCCAAATCGGAGAAATGTGTCTTCATAGGATACCCAAAGGAGACTGTTGGATACACCTTCTATCACAGATCCGAAGGCAAGATTTTGTTGCTAAAATGGATCCTTTCTAGAGAAGGAGTTTCTCTCGAAAGAAGTGAGTGGGAGGAAAGTAGAACTTGATGAGGTAACTGTACCTGCTCCCTTATTGGAAAGTAGTTCATCACATAAACCGGTTCTGTGACACCTACACCAATTAGTGAGGAAGCTAATGATGATTGATCATGAAACTTCAGATCAAGTTACTACCGAACCTCGTAGGTCAACCAGAGTAAGATCCGCACCAGAGTGGTACGGTAATCCTATTCTGGAGGTCATGTTACTTGACCATGGCGAACCTACGAACTATGAAGAAGCGATGGTGAGCCCAGATTCCGCAAAATGGCTTGAGGCCATGAAATCTAAGATGGGATCCATGTATGAGAACAAAGTGTGGACTTTGGTTGACTTGCCCGATGATCGGCAAGCCATAGAGAATAAATGGATCTTCAAGAAGAAGACTGACGCTGACGGTAATGTTACTGTCTACAAAGCTCGACTTGTTGCGAAAGGTTTTCGACAAGTTCAAGGGGTTGACTACGATGAGACTTTCTCACCCGTAGCGATGCTTAAGTCTGTCCGAATCATGTTAGCAATTGCCGCATTTTATGATTATGAAATTTGGGCAAATGGATGTCAAAACTGCATTCCTGAATGGATTTCTAGAAGAAGAGTTGTATATGATGCAACCAGAAGGTTTTGTCGATCCAAAGGTGCTAACAAAGTGTGCAAGCTCCAGCGATCCATTTATGGACTGGTGCAAGCCTCTCGGAGTTGGAATAAACTTTTGATAGTGTGATCAAAGCATATGGTTTTATACAGACTTTTGGAGAAGCCTGTATTTACAAGAAAGTGAGTGGGAGCTCTGTAGCATTTCTAATATTATATGTGGATGACATATTGTTGATTGGAAATGATATAGAATTTCTGGATAGCATAAAAGGATACTTGAATAAGAGTTTTTCAATGAAAGACCTCGGTGAAGCTGCTTATATATTGGGCATCAAGATCTATAGAGATAGATCAAGACGCTTAATTGGACTTTCACAAAGCACATACCTTGATAAAGTTTTGAAAAAGTTCAAAATGGATCAAGCAAAGAAAGGGTTCTTGCCTGTGTTACAAGGTGTGAAGTTGAGTCAGACTCAATGCCCGACCACTGCAGAAGATAGAGAGAAAATGAAAAGTGTTCCCTATGCTTCAGCCATAGGCTCTATCATGTATGCAATGCTGTGTACCAGACCTGATGTGTGCCTTGCTATTAGTTTAGCAGGGAGGTACCAAAGTAATCCAGGAGTGGATCACTGGACAGCGGTCAAGAACATCCTGAAATACCTGAAAAGGACTGACTAAGGATATGTTTCTCGTTTATGGAGGTGACAAAGAGCTCATCGTAAATGGTTACGTCGATGCAAGCTTTGACACTGATCCGGACGATTCTAAATCGCAAATCAGATACATGTTTATATTGAACGGTGGAGCTGTCAGTTGGTGTAGTTCTAAACAAAGCGTCATGGCGGGATCTACGTGTGAAGCGGAGTACATAGCTGCTTCGGAAGCAGCAAATGAAGGAGTCTGGATGAAGGAGTTCATATCCGATCTAGGTGGCACACCTAGTGCATCGGGTCCAATGAAAATCTTTTGTGACAATACTGGTGCAATTGCCTTGGCAAAGGAATCCAGATTTCACAAGAGAACCAAGCACATCAAGAGACGCTTCAATTCCATCCGTGTTCAAGTCCGGGTGGGAGACATAGAGATTTGCAAGATACATACGGATCTGAATGTTGCAGACCCGTTGACTAAGCCTCTCTCACGAGCAAAACATGATCAGCACCAAGACTCCATGGGTGTTAGAATCATTAATGTGTAATCTAGATTATTGACTCTAGTGCAAGTGGGAGACTGAAGGAAATATGCCCTAGAGGCAATAATAAAGTTATTATTTATTTCCTTATTTCATGATAAATGTTTATTATTCATGCTAGAATTGTATTAACCGGAAACATAATACATGTGTCAATAGATAGACAAACAGAGTGTCACTAGTATGCCTCTACTTGACTAGCTCGTTGATCAAAGATGGTTAAGTTTCCTAGCCATAGACATGAGTTGTCATTTGATAAACGGGATCACATCATTAGGAGAACGATGTGATTGACTTGACCCATTCCGTTAGCATAGCACTTGATCGTTTTAGTTTACTTCTATTGCTTTCTTCATGACTTATACATGTTCCTATAACTATGAGATTATGCAATTCCTGGTTACCGGAGGAACACTTTGTGTGCTACCAAACGTCACAACGTAACTGGGTGATTATAAAGGTGCTCTACAGGTGTCTCCGATGGTACTTGTTGAGTTGGCATAGATCAAGATTAGGATTTGTCACTCCAATTGTCGGAGAGGTATCTCTGGGCCCTCTCGGTAATGCTCATCACTATAAAGCCTTGCAAGCAATGTGACTAATGAGTTAGTTGCGGGATAATGCATTACAGAACGAGTAAAGAGACTTGCCGGTAACGAGATTGAGCTAGGTATTGAGATACCGACGATCGAATCTCGGGCAAGTAACATACCGATGACAAAGGGAACAACGTATGTTGTTGTGTGGTTTGACCGACAAAGATCTTCATAGAATATGTAGGAACCAATATGAGCATCCAGGTTCCGCTCTTGGTTATTGACCGGAGACGTGTCTCGGTCATGTCTACATAGTTCTCAAACCCGTAGGGTCCGCACGCTTAACGTTCGGTGACGATCGGTATTATGAGTTTATGTGTTTTGATGTACTAAAGGTAGTTCGGAGTCTCAGATATGATCACGGACATGACGAGGTGTCTCGAAATGGTCGAGACATAAATATCGATATATTGGACGACTATATTAGGACATCGGAATGGTTCCGGGTGAGATCGGGAATATACCGGAGCACCGTGAGGTTACCGGAACCCCCCGGGATGTATATGGGCCTTATTGGGCCTTAGTGGAAAAGAGGGGAAAGGAGAAAAGGAGGGGGCGCGCCCCCCAAGCCCAATACGAATTGGGAAGGGGGCCGGGCCCCCCTTTCCTTCCTCCCTCCTTCCCCTTCCTTCTCTCCTAGTCCAACTAGGGAAGGAGGGGGGGAATCCTACTCCAAGTGGGAGTAGGACTCCCCTTGGGGCGCGCCTAGGAGGGCCGGCCCCTCCCCTCCTCCCCTCCTTTATATACGGGGGAGGGGGGCACCCCATAGACACACAAGTTGATCATTGATCTCTTAGCCGTGTGCGGTGCCCCCTCCACCATAATCCACCTCGGTCATATCTTAGCGGTGCTTAGGCGAAGCCCTGCGTCGGTAACTTCATCATCACCGTCATCACGCCATCGTGCTAACGAAGCTCTCCCTCGAAGCTCTACTGGATCGTGAGGTCGTGGGACGTCGCCGAGCTGTACGTGTCCGCAAAGGTGTCGTACCTTCGGTTCTAGGATCGGTCGATCGTGAAGACGTACGACTACATCAACCGTGTTGTCATAACGCTTCCGCTTACGGTCTACGAGGGTACGTAGACAACACTCTCCCCTCTCGTTGCTATGCATCACCATTTTTGGGGAACGTAGTAATTTCAAAAAATTTCCTACGCACACACAGGATCATGGTGATGCATAGCAACGAGCGGGGAGAGTGTGTCCACGTACCCTCGTAGACCGTAAGCGGAAGCGTTATGACAACGCGGTTGATGTCGTCGTACGTCTTCATGATCCGACCGATCCAAGTACCGAACGCACGACACCTCCGAGTTCAGCACACGTTCAGCTCGATGACGTCCCGCGAACTCCGATCCAGCAGAGCTTCACGGGAGAGTTTCGTCAGCACGACGGCGTGGTGATGGCGATGATGTTGCTACCGACGCAGGGCTTCGCCTAAGCACCGCTATGATATGACCGAGGTGGAATATGGTGGAGGGGGGCACCACACACGGCTGGAATAGATCAATAGATCAACTTGTGTGTCTATGGGGTGCCCTCCTGCCCCCGTATATAAAGGAGGGAGGGAGAGGCCGGCGCTAGAGGGGGCGCGCCAAGTGTGGGGAGTCCTACTAGGACTCTCAAGTCCTAGTAGGATTCCCCTTTCCTTTCCGGAGTACGAGAGAAGGAAAGAGGGGGAGAGGGAGAAGGAAAAGGGGGCTGCACCCCTTGTCCAATTCGGACAAGAGGGGGCGCGCGCACCTCCTTCCTTTTGGCCTCTCTCCTCTATTCCCGTATGGCCCAATAAGGCCCAATACTTCTCCCGGTGAATTCCCGTAACTCCCCGGTACTCCGAAAATATCTGAATCACTCGGAACCTTTCCGATGTCCGAATATAGTCGTACAATATATCGATCTTTACGTCTCGACCATTTCAAGACTCCTCGTCATGTCCCCGATCTCATCCGGGACTCCGAACTACCTTCGGTACATCAAATTACATAACTCATATTTTATACAAATCTTCACCGAACCTTAAGCGTGCGGGCCCTACGGGTTCGAGAACTATGTAGACATGACCGAGACACGTCTCCGGTCAATAACCAATAGCGGAACCTGGATGCTCATATTGGCTCCCACATATTCTACGAAGATCTTTATCGGTCAAACCGTATAACAACATACCTTGTTCCCTTTGTCATCGGTATGTTACTTGCCCGAGATTCGATCGTTGGTATCTCAATACCTAGTTCAATCTCGTTACTGGCAAGTCTCTTTACTCGTTCCGTAATACATCATCCTGCAACTAACTCATTAGTTACAATGCTTGCAAGGCTTATAGTGATGTGCATTACCGAGTGGGCCCAGAGATACCTCTCCAACAATCGGAGTGACAAATCCTAATCTCGAAATACGCCAACCCAACAAGTACCTTCGGAGACACCTGTAGAGCACCTTTATAATCACGCAGTTACGTTGTGACGTTTGGTAGCACACAAAGTGTTCCTCCGGTAAACGGGAGTTGCATAATCTCATAGTCATAGGAACATGTATAGGTCATGAAGAAAGCAATAGCAAAATACTAAACGATCAAGTGCTAAGCCAACGGAATGGGTCAAGTCAATCACATCATTCTCCTAATGATGTGATCCCGTTAATCAAATGACAACTCATGTCTATGGTTAGGAAACATAACCATCTTTGATCAACGAGCTAGTCAAGTAGAGGCATACTAGTGACACTCTGTTTGTCTATGTATTCACACATGTATCACATTTCCGATTAATACAATTCTAGCATGAATAATAAACACTTATCATGAAAATAAGGAAATAAATAATAACTTTATTATTGCCTCTAGGGCATATTTCCTTCAGTCTCCCACTTGCACTAGAGTCAATAATCTAGCTCACATCGCCATGTGATTTGACATCAATAGTTCACATCATCATGTGATTAACACCCATAGTTCACATCGCCATGTGATCAACACCCAAAGGGTTTACTAGAGTCAATAATCTAGTTCACATCGCTATGTGATTAACACCCAAAGAGTACTAAGGTGTGATAATGTTTTGCTTGTGAGAGAAGTTTAGTCAACGGGTCTGCCATATTCAGATCCGTATGTATTTTGCAAATTTCTATGTCTACAATGCTCTGCACGGAGCTACTTTAGCTAATTGCTCCCACTTTCAATATGTATCCAGATTAAGACTTAGAGTCATCTGGATCAGTGCCAAAACTTGTATCGACGTAACCCTTTACGACGAACCTTTTGTCACCTCCATAATCGAGAAACATATCCTTATTCCACTAAGGATAATTTTGACCGCTGTTTAGTGATCTACTCCTAGATCACTATTGTACTCCCTTGCCAAAATTAATGTAGGGTATACAATAGATCTGGTACACAGCATGGCATACTTTATAGAACCTATGGCTGAGGCATAGGGAATGACTTTCACTCTCTTTCTATCTTCTGCCGTGGTCGGGCTATGAGTCTTACTCAATTTCACACCTTGTAACACAGGCAAGAACTCTTTCTTTGACTGTTCCATTTCAACTACTTCAAAATCTTGTCAAGGTATGTACTCACTGAAAAAACTTATCAAGCGTCTTGATCTATCTCTATAGATCTAGATGCTCAATATGTAAGCAGCTTCACCGAGGTCTTTCTTTGAAAAACTCCTTTTAAACACTCCTTTATGCTTTGCAGAATAATTCTACATTATTTCCGATCAACAATATGTCATTCACATATACTTATCAGAAATGTTGTAGTGCTCCCACTCACTTTCTTGTAAATACAAGCTTCACCGCAAGTCTGTATAAAACTATATGCTTCGATCAATTTATCAAAACGTATATTCCAACTCCGAGATGCTTGCACCAATCCATAGATGGATCGCTGGAGCTTGCAAATTTTGTTAGCACCTTTAGGATTGACAAAACCTTCTTGTTGCATCATATACAACTCTTATTTAATAAATCCATTAAGGAATGCAATTTTGTTTATCCATTTGCCAGATTTTATAAAATGCGGCAATTGCTAACATGATTCGGGCAGACTTAAGCATAGATACGAGTGAGAAACTCTCATCGTAGTCAACACCTTGAACTTGTCGAAAACCTTTTTGCGACAATTCTAGCTTTGTAGATAGTAACACTACTATCAGCGTCCGTCTTCCTCTTGAAGATCCATTTATTTTCTATGGCTTGCCGATCATCGGGCAAGTCAACCAAAGTCCACACTTTGTTCTCATACATGGATCCCATCTCAGATTTCATGGCTTCAAGCCATTTCGCGGAATCTGGGCTCATCATCGCTTCCTCATAGTTCGTAGATTCGTCATGGTCAAGTAAAATGACCTCCAGAACAGGATTACCGTACCACTCTGGTGCGGATCTCACTCTGGTTGACCTACGAGGTTCGGTAGTAACTTGATCTGAAGTTACATGATCATCATCATTAGCTTCCTCACTAATTGGTGTAGGAGTCACAAGAACAGATTTCTGTGATGAACTACTTTCCAATAAGGGAACATGTACAGTTACCTCATCAAGTTCTACTTTCCTCCCACTCACTTGTTTCGAGAGAAACTCCTTCTCTAGAAAGGATCCATTCTTAGCAACAAAGATCTTGCCTTTGGATCTGTGATAGAAGGTGTACCCAACATTTTGGGTATCCTATGAAGACGCACTTCTCCGATTTGGGTTCAAGCTTATCATGTTGAAACTTTTCCGCATAAGCATCGCAACCCCAAACTTTAAGAAACGACAACTTAGGTTTCTTACCAAACCATAGTTCATACGGTGTCGCCTCAACGGATTTTGATGGTGCCCTATTTAACGTGAATGCAGTTGTCTCTAATGCATAATCCCAAAACGATAGTGGTAAATCGGTAAGAGACATCATAGATCGCACCATATCTAGTAAAGTACGATTACGACGTTCGGACACACCATTACATTGTGGTGTTCCAGGTGGCGTGAGTTGCGAAACTATTTCACATTGTTTCAAATGAAGGCCAAACTCGTAACTCAAATATTCTTCTCTACGATCAGATTGTAGAAACTTTATTGTCTTGTTACGATGATTCTCCACTTCACTCTAAAATTCTTTGAACTTTTCAAAATGTTTCAGACTTGTGCTTCATTAAGTAGATATACCCATATCTGCTCAAATCATTTGTGGAGGTCAGAAAATAACGATACTTGCCGTGAGCCTTAACACTCATCGGATCGCATACATCAGTATGTATTACATCCAATAAGTCAGTTGCTCGCTCCATTGTTCCGGAGAACGGAGTCTTAGTCATCTTGCCCATGAGGCATGGTTCGCAAGCATCAAGTGATTCATAATCAAGTGATTCCAAAAGCCCATCAGCATGGAGTTTTTTCATGCGCTTTACACCAATATGATCTAAACGGCAGTGCCACAAATAAGTTGCACTATCATTATTAACTTTGCATCTTTTGGCTTCAATATTATGAATATGTGTATCACTACGATCGAGATCCAACAAACTATTTTCATTAGGTGTATGACCATCGAAGGTTTTATTCATGTAAACAGAACAACAATTATTCTTTGACTTTAAATGAATAACCGTATTGCAATAAACATGATCAAATCATATTTATGCTCAACGCAAACACCAAATAACACTTATTTAGGTTCAACACTAATCTCGAAAGTATAGGGAGTGTGCGATGATGATTACATCAATCTTGGAACCACTTCCAACACACATCATCACTTCACCCTTAACTAGTCTCTGTTTATTTTGCAACTCCCGTTTCGAGTTACTACTCTTAGCAACTAAACCAATATCAAATACCGAGAGGTTGCTATAAACACTAGTAAAGTACACATCAATAACATGTATATCAAATATACTTTTGTTCACTTTGCCATCCTTCTTATCCGCCAAATACTTGGGGCAGTTCCGCTTCTAGTGACCAGTCCTTTTGCAGTAGAAGCACTCAGTTTCAGGCTTAGGTCCAGACTTGGGCTTCTTCACTTGAGCAGCAACTTGCTTGCCATTCTTCTTGAAGTTCCCCTTCTTCCCTTTGCCCTTTTCTTGAAACTAGTGATCTTGTCAACCATCAACACTTGATGCTTTTCTTGATTTCTACCTTCGTCGATTTCAGCATCACAAAGAGCTTGGGAATCATTTCTGTTATCCTTTGCATATTATAGTTCATCACGAAGTTCTAGTAGCTTGGTGATAGTGACTAGAGAACTTTGTCAATTACTATCTTATCTGGAAGATTAACTCCCACTTGATTCAAGTGATTGTAGTACTCAGAAATTCTGAGCACACACTCACTAGCTGAGCTATTCTCCTCCATCTTGTAGGAAAAGTACTTGTCAAAGGTCTCATACCTTTTGACACGGGAATGAGTATGAAATACCAATTTCAACTCTTGGAACATCTTATATGCTCCGTGGCATTCAAAACATTTTTGAAGTCCCGGTTCTAAGCCGTAAAGCATGGTGCACTAAACTATCAAGTAGTCATCATACCGAGCTTTGTCAAACGTTCATATCGTCTGCATATGCTCCTGCAATAGGTCCGTCACCTAGCGGTGCATTAAGGACATAATTCTTCTGTGCAGCAATGAGGATAATCCTCAGATCACGGATCCAATCCGCATCATTGCTACTAACATCTTTCAACATAGTTTTTCTCTAGGAACATGCCAAAATAAACATAGGGAAGCAACAACGCGAGCTATTGATCTACAACATTATTTGCAAAATACTATCAGGACTAAGTTCATGATAAATTAAAGTTCAATTAATCATATGACTTAAGAACTCCCACTTAGATAGACATCCCTCTAATCATCTAAGTGATCACGTGATCCATATCAACTAAACCATGTCCGATCATCACGTGAGATGGAGTAGTTTCAATGGTGAACATCACTATGTTGATAATATCTACTATATGATTCACGCTCGATCTTTCGATCTCAGTGTTCCGAGGCCATATCCGCATATGCTAGGCTCATTAAGTTTAACCTGAGTATTCCGCGTGTGCAACTGTTTTGCACCCGTTGTATTTGAACGTAGAGCCTAGCACACCCGATCATCACGTGGTGTCTCAGCACGAAGAACTTTCGCAACGGTGCATACTCAGGGAGAACACTTATACCTTGAAATTTTAGTAAGGGATCATCTTATAAAGCTACTGCCGAACTAAGCAAAATAAGATGTATAAAAGATAAACATCACATGCAATCAAAATATGTGACATGATATGGCCATCATCATCTTGTGCCTTTGATCTCCATCTCCAAAGCATCGTCATGATCTCCATCGTCACCGGCATGACACCATGATCTCCATCATCTTGATCTATATCAATGTGTCGTCACATGGTCGTCTCGCCAACTATTGCTCTTGCAACTATTGCTATCGCATAGCGATAATGTAAAGCAATTATTTGGCGCTTGCATCTTATGCAATAAAGAGACAACCATAAGGATTCTGCCAGTTGCCGATAGCTTCAACAAAACATGATCGTCTCATACAACAACTTATATCTCGTCACGTCTTGACCATATCACATCACAACATGCCCTGCAAAAACAAGTTAGACGTCCTCTACTTTGTTGTTGCCAGTTTTACGTGGCTGCTACGGGCTGAGCAAGAACCGTTCTTACCTACGCATCAAAACCACAACGATAGTTCGTCAAGTTAGTGCTGTTTTAACCTTCTCAAGGACCGGGCGTAGCCACACTTGGTTCAACTAAAGTTGGAGAAACTGACACCCGCCAGCCACCTGTGTGCAAAGCACGTCGGTAGAACCAGTCTCGCGTAAGCGTACGCGTAATGTCGGTCCGGGCCGCTTCATCCAACAATACCGCCGAACCAAAGTATGACATGCTGGTAAGCAGTATGACTTGTATCGCCCACAACTCACTTGTGTTCTACTCGTGCATATAACATCTACGCATAAAACCAGGCTTGGATGCCACTGTTGGGGAACGTAGTAATTTCAAAAAATTTCCTACGCACACACAGGGAAAGTAACATACCGATGACAAAGGGAACAACGTATGTTGTTATGCGGTTTAACCGATAAAGATCTTCGTAGAATATGTGGGAGCCAATATGAGCATCCAGGTTCCGCTATTGGTTATTGATCGGAGAAGTGTCTCGGTCATGTCTACATAGTTCTCGAACCCGTAGGGTCCGCACGCTTAAAGTTCGGTGATGATTTGTATTATGAGTTATGTAATTTGATGTACCGAAGGTAGTTCGGAGTCCCGGATGAGATCGGGGACATGACGAGGAGTCTCGAAATGGTCGAGACGTAAAGATCGATATATTGGACGACTATATTCGAACATCGAAAAGGTTCCGAGTGATTCGGGTATTTTCGGAGTACCGGGGAGTTACGGGAATTCACCGGGAGAAGTATTTGGCCTTATTGGGCCATACGGGAATAGAGGAGAGAGAGGCCAAAAGGAAGGAGGCGCGCGCCCCCCTCTGGTCCGAATTGGACAAGGGGTGCAGCCCCCTTTTCCTTCTCCCTCTCCCCCTCTTTCCTTCTCTCCTATTCCGGAAAGGAAAGGGGAATCCTACTAGGACTTGGGAGTCCTAGTAGGACTCCCCACACTTGGCGCGCCCCCTAGGGCCAGCCTCTCCCTCGCTCCTTTATATACGGGGGCAGGGGGCACCCCATGGAGACAGAAGTTGATCTGTTGATCTATTCCAGCCGTGTGCGGTGCCCCCCTCCACCAGATTCCACCTCGGTCATATCGTAGCGGTGCTTAGGCGAAGCCCTGCGTCGGTAGCAACATCATCACCATCACCACGCTGTCGTGCTGACGGAACTCTCCCGTGAAGCTCTGCTGGATTGGAGTTTGCGGGACGTCATCGAGCTGAACGTGTGCTGAACTTGGAGGTGCAGTGCGTTCGGTACTTGGATCGGTCGGATCGTGAAGACGTACGACTACATCAACCGCGTTGTCATAACGCTTCCGCTTTCGGTCTATGAGGGTACGTGGACAACACTCTCCCCTCTCGTTGCTATGCATCACCATGATCCTGTGTGTGCGTAGGAAAATTTTGAAATTACTACGTTCCCCAATAGTGGTATTAGAGCCTGGTTTTATGCATAGATGTTATATGCACAAGTAGAACACAAGTGAGTTGTGGGCGATGCAAGTCATATTGCTTATCAGCATGTCATACTTTGGTTTGGCGGTATTGTTGGATGAAGTGTCCCGGACCGACATTACGCGTACGCTGACGCGAGACTGGTTCTACCGACGTGCTTTGCACACAGGTGGCTGGCGGGTGTCAGTTTCTCCAACTTTAGTTGAACCGAGTGTGGCTATGCCCGGTCCTTGAGAAGGTTAAAACAACACTAACTTGACGAACTATCGTTGTGGTTTTGATGCGTAGGTAAGAACCGTTCTTGCTCAGCCCGTAGCAGCCACGTAAAACTTACAACAACAAAGTAGAGGACGTGTCGTGGAATTGTCACGGCAGATGTCCTCGAGCTTAGATAAACCCGCTGTACTTAACCATATGTCATTAGGCCCCTCCATAAGCCGCCACTTTAAACATTGAACTGTAAATTTCCTCCGGCTTATAATTAAACCGGACATGTTCCTTTTGTCATAGGCTTCCTCTTTCACAATGCCTCCCAAAGCTCCCAAAGCACCCATCACATGCAACTGGATGAGGTCCAACGTCACCAACGACACCTTAGCCGAATTCGTAAAGACAGGTTACCTGCCCGAGAAGGATGTCATGTCCTACCGTGCCCCCGACCCATCAGAGGAGAGACCACAGCCAAAGGACGGGGAGGTGGTAATTTTTGCTGATCACATGAGCCGGGGCTTCGCACCGCCCGGCTCAAAGTTCTTTAGAGACGTGCTGAATTTCTTTGACCTGCGGGCACAAGACATAGGACCCAATTTGGTGTCCAACATATGCAACTTCCAAGTATTCTGCGAGGTCTACCTTGGAGAGGAGCCCAGCCTGCTGCTCTTCAGAGAACTCTTTTATCTGAACCGCCAGACTGAGTGCGCCAACGGACCGAGCCTGGAACTTGGCGGAATCTCCATTCAACGCCGGAGAGACTGCCTTTTTCCCTACGCCGAGCCGCCAAGCCACCCAAAGGACTGGAACCAGACGTGGTTCTACTGCCAGGACACGTCTCTGGTTGACGAGAGCCCGCTGCCCGGCTTTCGTCCCTCGCGTCTGGAACCAACTCATCCTCTGTCAGACAAGTTGTCTCAGGCGGAGCGCCAACCTCTGATCCCCACCATCAAAAAGATCAAGGCTCTCCTGGGCAATGGCCTCAACGGCATTGATCTAGTCCGGGTCTGGATCTCGTGGCGGGTGATCGCCTTGAGCCGCCGCCCCGGCTTAATGTGTGAGTACACAGGCTGGAAAGATGACCCCCTGCGACACAGCCGCAATGATCTTCCTGAAGACGTTGCTGAAGACATGACCAAGGCCCTCTTAAACGAGAGCTTGGCAGACTGCGGGAGGACCGGCTTAAGCCCCTTCTGCAAAACCAACCCGGCCCCAGCGGTAAGCCGCTGATCTGAACATCTTATTTTCTTCTGTAGATAGCTTTCATCTGAACCTTAAGAAATCGTCATTGTATTTTTCAGGCTGATGACAAATTCTGGAAGGTTAAATATGACCATGAGGCGGCCAAGAAGGCCAGGAAGGCTAAGAAAGCCGCCAAGAGAACCGCTCCCCGCAAGAAGGGAAGCAGGCCTACTGCTTCAGAGCTGATGCAATTAAGCGACAGCTTCGAGTCAGAGGTAACCCCTGAACCTGTAAACTCTTGTTGTATTTCTTGTTTATTTCTGTCCACCTTATCAACATTGTTCATGAACAGGATGACACCGGAGCAAGTAACCCGGTGATTGAAGAGGTAATGACACTTTCCTCCGACTCGGAGCCCTTGCCAACGCTGAAAGTCCGAAGGGTAACCCGGAAAGTAAGCTTTTCACATCCTTTAGCTTATCAAGATCCTCAATTTCTTTTGAAGCAACAGATTCATGAGAGCCGGCGGCACACCCGGACCAACAAGAATGTTGACCTCTCCTCCGGCTTACCTGAGGCATCGAGGAAGCGCCGGACCGAGGTTATCTCCAACTTATATCCGTTTCATCCTCTGGCGGGTGTTATACGTCAACCGCTCAACTCTTCTGACTCGAATTATCAGGAAACGTCACCTTCCTCTGGCGACTCGATGCAGTCGAATCTGCCGGCTTTCAAGACCGTACCCGGGTAATGATTATCATTTCTTGCTGTGCTTATCTTTACTCATACTTTTGTGCTAACCTTTTACCCTTTCAGTGCTCAAGCAAAGCTCAGTAAAAGAGCAAAGAAGAATAAGCCGACGGAGGAGTCGGTCGTGACCGAACCGGAGATTTCCACTGAAGAGCCGCCAGCTGCCTCTGCTCCTGAAGCTGCCGCTCCCACCGACGAGCCAGCCATGGAGGCTTCTGCTAATCCGGAGACCTCCAGCTCGGCTCAGCCGGCCAATGACCCGGACGTGGTAATCACTCGGACGGCGTTTGTTGAGCCGGGGAGACCCACTGCGCTGGCCAAGTGCTCCGCCAAGGAAGAGTTGCTAGAGCGCCGCCGGGCCAATCTGGACCTCACCAACTATGCTAACTTGAGCATCGGAGAGATCGTCTCCGGCTATGTCAGCCAGGTGCACAAGAGCCGGGATTTGGAGATCGACATGGTGAATCAGATACAGCAGAAGTCTGAGGTACCACTCTATTGCTTACCGCATAGTTATCTTTACCATACTCTAGCCCCCAAGTCTACCACTTATGATTGAATATGTTGTAGACTTAATTTCCGGCTTACTTCCATGAACCGACAACTTGTAGATAAAAACTTTCGACACGCATTAGCCCCCAAGTGCCAAGTGTCTTTGCTTGGAAAGTGCTTGGGACTTTAAAGTTGTTCATACTGTAACCCGGAAATTGTGCAGGCTGCTTGCAAGAAATTCGAGGCTGAGACCTCAGAGCTGAAGAACCGCCTGACGACTCAGGAAACTGAGACCCGGAAGGCCAACGCCAAATTTGTGTCCAGCATTGCTGCTCAAGAGAAGCTGAAAAAGGACTTTGAAGCTGAAAAAAAGACTTGGGCCGAAGAAAAAGCTGCTCTTGTAAGCCGGGCCGAACAGGCGGAGAAAGCTCTATCGGAGAGGACCGCCGAACTCTCCGGCTTAAAACGCCATGTATCACAAATGGTCGCCGCCATCTTCGGTAAGTTATCCCGCCGACTCTCGATAAGTTCATAACCTTTACACCTCATAACTCCCATCGCTGAGAACGGCCTACCTTACTTTATTAAACAGGTCCCAGAAGCGCCAACCTCAACCAGAACATGCAGACCAAGCTGAAGGCCGTGTACACCCTGGTGGAGCAACTCTACACCGGGTCACAGCGGGCTTTGGTTGTGGTAGCCCTATCAAATGAGGTTCCGACTCACCTGGCGGAAGTACTTCGCCGGCTGGCCGTTCTTCCCTAATGCGTCCAAGAGCTGCGACGGGCCTCTGCAAGAGCCGGAGCCATAGCCGCTCTGAGCCGGGCCAAGGCGTTCCTTCCAGAGCTAGACCCGGCTGACATTGCACTTGGTTATCCCAGCTTGAAGGAAGACGGCACCCCTTTCGATCAAAAGGACTTCGCTCCCTGCATGAAGATCGTGCGCCCGGTGGCCACCCTGATTGGGAATGACACTGATCTGACAAAGTACCAACCGGGCTACGATGCAGAGAATCAGAGGATCCCCACTCCGCGCTATGAAGCCATCAGCTTGGTCCCGCCGACTCGTAAGCACACCTTCGCCCCGGAAATTAACCCGGCCGGGTTAATTGACGAGGAAGCTCAGTTTGAAGCTTTGAGCGGCATTGACTGGAAATCGTCAACCTTCCAGGTCTTGGGAACAGCCGGAGAAGCGGAGAGGGATGAACCGGAAGCGTCGACCCGGCCAGCATCTTAAATCCTTTACGCGGCTTGTTTAAACAATGCTTCACCCTTTTGGACTCTGAGAGTCTTGTAATAGAGTAGGACCAACATTTTAACTTTTTCGTGCCATCGCGCACGTGTTGAATGCTTAATTCCATTGAAGTGGCTTCCTTATATCTTTCCGGGTCATAATTGATCATTCATTCTCCTTAAGCTCAGATAGCTGTCTTTAACTATCCTACATGGAAAAACAAATCACAAGTCTCTAGGCGGCTTACCGCACTGAGAATCATATATAACCCGGAATATGAATCTAAGTCACAAAAGACTGATCCTCAATTATGTCCTTGATATAACCATAATAACACACTTACCGGCCTTCAAGTACACTTCCGGTTTACATAAACCGGGTAATAAGGTTGGTACCTCAATTCCGGCTTACCAGTCTTGATAACGCCGACTGTGTTCGACTAGCACTGTGAATCAAAGTTAAGCCGGCGGAATAAAGACCAGAAGAACTTGTTGTAAATCAGAAAATCAAAACTCAGGGGCTTCCGGTTTGAATACGACCAGAGACCCGTCCCAAAGGGGTTAAGCTAAGATTCGATTGCGATCATCTAGCCCCCAGTGGGTTTGGCGATGCCGATCAAGAGGGTACCGACAACTATGTTATCTTTGGTTCGAATACGACCCATGTTTGAACAGGAAGCCCCCAAATGACCTTAGGAGTTGTTTAACGACGCTGATTCGAATACGATCCACGTCGGTTCCCAAAGGGGGTTGAGCTATGATTCAAATATGATCAAAGAAAACTCCCCAATGAGCTCGGCACTTTGCCAATCAAATGGGTATCGACAGCTATGTTCTCTTTGGTTCGAATATGACCCATGTTTGAACAGGAAGCCCCCAAGTGACTATACTGGGTACGGCTAGATTCGAATACGATCATAAGCCGGATCCACCTCCAAGTTATCATGTGATCTTGTAATGGAAACAACACCTTTATCTTGGGAGGAGAAAAAAGGACAGAGGTCCTGCTTTATTGCTTATCATAATCTATACATGGCTTATAGAAATATGTACATTATGAGAGCCGGTGGCTCAAGTGTAATAAGGCCGAAGCTGAGCTATGTTCCACGGCCGACGGGTCTCTTCCTCCGACTTACGTGAATCTGTATGCTCGCGAACGTCAATAAGGTAGTATGACCCGTTGTGCAAGTTCTTGCTGACCACAAAGGGTCCTTCCCAAGGCGGGGATAGCTTGTGCGCATCTGTTTGATCTTGGATGAGCCGGAGCACCAGATCACCTTCCTGGAAGACCCGGGATTTGACCCGGCGACTGTGATAACGGCGCAGGTCTTGTTGGTAAATCGCTGAGCGAGCTGCTGCCACATCACGCTGTTCGTCCAACAAGTCAAGAGCATCTTGGCGTGCCCGTTCATTATCCGCCTCAACATAAGCCGCCACTCGAGGCGAGTCATGACGGATGTCACTGGGGAGGACTGCTTCCGCTCCATAAACCATGAAGAAGGGCGTGTAACCCGTAGACCTGTTAGGAGTAGTATTGATGCTCCATAACACGGAGGGTAACTCCTCCACCCAACAACCCGGCGTCCGTTGCAAAGGGACCAAGAGCCGGGGCTTGATGCCTTTCAGAATCTCCTGATTAGCTCTCTCAGCTTGACCATTAGACTGAGGGTGAGCCACTGATGAAACATCAAGTCGAATATGCTCTCGTTGACAAAACTCCTCCATGGCACCCTTAGACAGATTGGTACCATTGTCAGTTATAATGCTGTGTGGAAAGCCAAAGCGAAAGATCACCTTTTTCATGAACTGAACCGCTGTAGCTGCGTCACACTTGCTAATTGGCTCTGCTTCCACAATAAACCCGGCCGTCAAGAGCCGGGCCACCTCTTCACCAATGGCTTTCCGCCTCTCTTCATTAAACCGCCGGAGGAACTGTCTGACCGGCTTAAATTTCGGATCAACATTGAGAGTGTGCTCAGCGAGTTCTCTAGGTACACCTGCCATGTCAGAGGGCTTCCATGCAAAAATGTCCCTATTCTCACGGATGAACTCGATGAGCGCGCTTTCCTATTTTGGATCCAGATTGGCACTGATGCTAAACTGCTGAGATGAATCACCTGGAACGAAATCCACAAGTTTAGTCTCATCAGCCGACTTAAATTTCATTGCTGGCTCATGCTCCGTAGTTGGCTTTCTCAGAGTGGTCATATCTGTTGGGTCAACATTATCCTTGTAAAACTTCAGCTCCTCTGTTGCACAAACAGATTCTGCATAAGCCGCATCACCTTCCTCACACTCCAAGGCCACCTTCCAGCTACCATGAACCGTAATGGTCCCATTGTGACCCAGCATCTTGAGCTGCAAATACACATAACACGGCCGTGCCATGAACTTGGCGTAAGCCGGCCGCCCAAATATGGCATGATACGGACTTCTTATCTTGACCACCTCAAAGGTTAATTTTTCCACCCTGTAGTTGTACTCGTCTCCAAAGGCCACTTCCAACTCAATTTTACCCACTGGATAAGCCGACTTACCAGACACCACACCATGGAAAATAGTATTGGACTGGCTGAGGTTCTTATCAATCAACCCCATACGACGGAAAGTCTCATAATAGAGGATGTTGATGCTGCTGCCTCCATCCATGAGTACCTTAGTGAATTTATATCCTCCCACCTGAGGGGCCACCACCAGGGCCAAGTGACCCGGATTATCAACCCGAGGAGGGTGATCCTTAAATAGGGTGGAACCGCCGGCTCAACAGCATTCACAGCCCTCTTATGAAGTTTCTGATCTCGCTTACACAGACTGGTGATAAATACATGATACTGTCCACCGCTAAGCTACTTTGGATTGGTCTGATAACCCCCTGCTGCTGTTGATGGCTTTGGCCAGACTGTTGATTAAAGCCCCCTTGACCGTTCTGAGGATTAGAATTTGAGCCGCCGCCCGGGCCATGAAAACCGCCAGCTCCTGAGCCGCCGCCCGGGCCATGGTTGCCATCAAAGGCATTGGAATTCTTAAAGCTTTCATGATTGCACAATCCTTCCATAAATGGGTAGCTGGCTTCTCCCTAGAGCCATGACTTGGACAAGGCTCATTCAACAGCTGCTCCAGCGTCGGGCCTGACCCGCCAGCTCGGGGAGGCGGCCTCCCTTTGCGTCGCTGGTTATTCCCCTGTGAGCTGGCGTTGGCCACGAACTCTAGGCTGCCATCGGCTTTACGCTTGCCACCTCCTTGGTTTCCCGGGTTATGCTGAGGACCCTTGCCATTGCCGTTCTTCTTTCCCTTCCCTGTCCTTTCATCATCTGAGGTGGGGTCCTTGGTACTATCAGAATCGGCGTACTTGACGAGAGCCGCCATCAGCGTACCCATATCATTGCAGTCACGTTTAAGCCGCCCGAGTTTCATTTTCAAGGGCAGGAAACGACAATTCTGTTCCAACATTAGGACTGCAGAGCCGACATCCATCTTATCAGATGAATGTATTATCTCCTTAACCCGGCGAACCCAATGTGTCGTAGACTCACCCTCCTGCTGTTTACAGTTAGTCAAATCCACAATTGACATAGACTGCCTACAGGTGTCTTTGAAGTTTTGGATGAACCGGGCCTTCAACTCAGCCCAAGACCCGATGGAGTTCGGTGGTAGCCCCTTCAACCAAGTGCGGGCAGTCCCATCTAACATCATGGTGAAGTACTTGGCCATCGCTGCTTCACTGACCTCCAGCAATTCCATGGCCATCTCGTAACTCTCGATCCAGGCTCCGGGTTGTAAGTCAGCCGTGTAATTAGGCACCTTCCTAGGCCCTTTGAAATCCTGGGTAGACGCTCGTTGCGGAGAGCCGGCACTAAGCAAGGGACACCTCCAGTCCTCGTAGGGATACCCACATCGACGGAAGTCGTCGGATAAGCCGGGGGAGTCTGGCAAGCCGTCAGCTGAGGCACCTTCTCCGCCTCCTGCCGCGCTCTGTCTTGGTCTGTTACGTGAAAGGCTCCGTTATGAGCCGGGCCATGGCCAGGGGGCGGGTCATGGTGTCGGACATTACTTGAGCCGGTCGCTGAGACCATGTGTCGGCTATAACTTGGGCTCCGGCCTGGACGAGGGGTTGAGTGGATCCTGTCCCGGCTGTAAGAGTACGCCTCTTGCTGTGCCAGCGCTGCCTGAAGGAGTTCTCTGACCTGGCGGGTTTCAATAGCTGTAGGAGAGTCGCCATCGATTGGGAGAGCCGCCAGCCATGCTGCCGCGGCAACCATGTTCTCCAGCGGGTTAGCATAATGACCCGGTGGTATTGGTACATACTGAGGCGGGGCAGAATTCACCCGGGGAGGCCCCATCTCCTGTGGCTGAATAGGGGTTCCAGACCCGGGCACTATGATCCCTGGCGGGTTACTAGACCCTGCACCTGGCGTGTTGAAGAGGTTTCGAGGATCGTAAACCGGACGGAGTCGAGACTGGGCCTTTTGATGCCTCCTTCTCTTGACCTCATTGGACGCGTTCTGATCCATCGTGAGTCGGAAGGACTGCGCCTGAATCAACTGAGTCTGGGCGTCGAGAGCCACCCTCTCCGCAGCCATCCTGATCCCTTCCGCCGCCAGATCCTCTTTAGCCTTCACTAGATCTAACTTTAACTGTGCCACCTCTGCTTCATGCTGAGCTTGATCCGCCGGATCAACCGTGGCGGTCAACAGGGCCGTCATCGTCCGTGAGATCCATCAGCACCTGAGCCGGCGAGGGCACCGGGTTTCCTAACCCAGCGGCAAGGTTCTGAACAGGCTGTGCACCAGCCATGAAGATTCCAACCCGGCTCGGCGGCTCAAACGGGTCCGGAATACTGTCACCATCGGAACAGCCCGTGAGCCTGCCATCTTGGAGTTGATACAACGAGTTTGATTCATCTGTGGACGACTCGCCGTCAGAGCCGGCGGCCGTCTCATCACCAGATCCAGACCCTTCAGAGAGTCCTCCATGAACACATCCCACAAAAGCATGCCTCAAAGCAGGTAGAGCCCGGGTAGGTCATGCGCGCTGAGCCGTCTCGATGAGGTCGGCGCAGAGATCCGGCTCAGGGCCCGGCTCGCCAATCTTGCCAATAAAGACATGAATTCCACCGAAGGGGACCGGTACCCGTACTCAATTGAGCCGGCGTCGGGGCCCCAGTGTGCATCGTCAATGTAGAGCTTGCCGTGATGACTCTTGGTCATCCGGCCCACAGCGTATCCCTTGAGCCCTTCGAAGCTGCCCTTCAAGAACTCAAATCCACCGTGCGCTGGCCCCACGGTGGGCGCCAACTGTCGTTGAATTGTCACGGCAGATGTCCTTGAGCTAGGACTTAGTCGTGGAGCCATCGCAGCTAGGAAGCTTGAAGGGGTTTAAGCGGGACAAGGAACACGAGGGTTATACTGGTTCGGCCCCTTACGGTGAAGGTAAAAGCCTACATCCAGTTGAGATGGTATTGATTAGGGTTTCGATGACCAGGGAGTTTAACTACAGGGCCTGGCTCTCGACAAGATCTTACTTGTCCCTAAACCGCCGCCGGGTCGTCCCTTTATATAGAGAGGTTTGACGCCCAGTAGCTTTCAGAGTCCCGGCCGGCTCATAAGAGTGTCCGGCTCGGACTCTTAACTATTCTTGCCTTACATTACAAGTTCTACCATAATGACGGTTGTAACTCCGGGCCTTAAGCCATCTCCGGGTCTTAAGCCCATCTTTGGCCCACCGTCTTCAAGCTTGGCGCCGGGCTTCAGGTGATGACCATTATGAGTAACCCGGCCCCTCCGGGCGGGTGACTCTAAGGTTTATATCCTCAACAGGACGTCTAACTTGTTTTTGCAGGGCATGTTGTGATGTGATATGGTCAAGACATAATGCTATATTTTATTGTATGAGATGATCTTGTTTTGTAAACGAGTTATCGGCAACTGGCTGGAGCCATATGGTTGTCGCTTTATTGTATGCAATGCAATCGCCCTGTAAATTGCTTTACTTTATCACTAAGTGGTAGCGATAGTCGTAGAAGCAATAGTTGGCGAGACGACAACGATGCTATGATGGAGATCAAGGTGTCGCGCCGGTGACGATGGTGATCATGATGGTGCTTCGGAGATGGAGATCACAAGCACAAGATGATGATGGCCATATCATATCACTTATATTGATTGCATGTGATGTTTACCTTTTATGCATCTTATTTTGCTTAGATCGACGGTAGCATTATAAGATGATCTCTCACTAAATTTCAAGGTATAAGTGTTCTCCGTGAGTATGCACCGTTGCAAAAGTTCTTCGTGCTGAGACACCACGTGATGATCGGGTGTGATAGGCTCTACATTCAAATATAACGGGCGCAAAACAGTTGCACACGCGGAATACTCAGGTTAAACTTGACGAGCCTAGCATATGCAGATATGGCCTCGGAACACTGGGATTGAAAGATCGAGCGTGAATCATGTAGTAGATATGATCAACATAGTGATGTTCACCATTGATACTACTCCATCTCACGTGATGATCGGACATGGTTTAGTTGATATGGATTACGTGATCACTTAGAGGATTAGAGGGATGTCTATCTAAGTGGGAGTTCTTAAGTAATATGATTAATTGAACTTAAATTTATCATGAACTTAGTCCTGATAGTATTTGCATAAGTATGTTGTAGATCAATAGCTCGCGATGTTGCTCCTCGTTTATTATTTTTGATATGTTCCTAGAGAAAAATATGTTGAAAGATGTTAGTAGCAATGATGCGGATTGGATCCGTGATCTGAGGATTATCCTCATTGCTGCACAGAAAAATTATGTCCTTGATGTACCGCTAGGTGACAGACCTATTGCAGGAGCAGCTGCAGACGTTATGAACGTTTGGCTAGCTCAATATGATGACTACTTGATAGTTTAGTGCACCATGCTTAATGGCTTAGAATCGGGACTTCAAAGACGTTTTGAACGTCATGGACCATATGAGATGTTCCAGGAGTTGAAGTTAATATTTCAAGCAAATACCCGAGTTGAGAGATATGAAGTCTCCAACAAGTTCTATAGCTAAAAGATGGAGGAGAATAGCTCAAGCAGTGAGCATGTGCTCAGATTGTCTGGGTACTACAATCGCTTGAATCAAGTGGGAGTTAATCTTCCAGATAAGATAGTGATTGACAGAGTTCTCTAGTCACCATCACGAAGTTAGTAGAACTTCATGATGAAATATAGTATGCAAGGGATGACGAAAAAGATTCCCGAGCTCTTCGTGATGCTGAAATCGACAAGGGTAGAAATCAAGAAAGAACATCAAGTGTTGATGATTGAAAAGATCACTAGTTTCAAGAAAAGGGCAAAGGCAAAGAAAGGAAACTTCATGTAGAATGGCAAGCAAGTTGTCACTCCCGTGAATAAGCCCAAAGCTGGACCAAAGCCTGAAACTGAGTGCTTCTACTGCAAAGGAACTGGTCACTGGAAGCGGAAATACCCTGAATATTTGGTGAATAAGTAGGATGGCAAAGTGAACAAGGGTATATTTGATATACAGGTTATTGATGTGTACCTTACTAGTGTTTATAGTAGCCCCTGGGTATTTGATACTGGTTCAGTTGCTAAGAGTAGTAACTCGAAATGGGAGTTACAAAATAAACAGAGACTAGTTAAGGGTGAAATGATGATGTGTGTTGGAAGTGGTTCCAAGATTGATAGAATCATCATCGCACACTCCCTATACTTTCGAGATTAGTGTTAAAACTAAATAAATGTTATTTGGCGTTTGCGTTGAGCATAAATATGATTTGATCATGCTTATTGCAATACGGTTATTCATTTAAAGTCAGAGAATAATTGTTATTCTGTTAACATGAATAAAACCTTCGATGGTCATAACCCAATGAAAATAGGTTGTTGGATCTCGATCGTAGTAATACACATATTCATAATATTGATGCCAAAAGATGCAAAGTTGATAATGATAGTGCAACTTATTTGTGGCACTGCCGTTTGGGTCATATCGGTGTACAGCGCATGAAGAAACTCCATTAAGATGGACTTTTGGAATCACTTGGTTATGAATCATTTGATGCTTGCGAACCGTGCCTTTTGGGCAAGATGACTAAAACTCCGTTCTCTGGAACAATGGAACGAGCTACTGACTTGTTGGAAATAATACATACCAATGTATGCGGTCCAATGAGTGTTGATGCTCGTGGCGGGTATGCAACTGATTTGTGGCACTGCCGTTTGGGTCATATCGGTGTAAAGCTCATGAAGAAACTCCATTAAGATGGACTTTTGGAATCACTTGGTTATGAATCATTTGATGCTTGCGAACCGTGCCTTTTGGGCAAAATGACTAAAACTCCGTTCTCCGGAACAATGGAACAAGCTACTGACTCGTTGGAAATAATACATACCAATGTATGCGGTCCAATGAGTGTTGATGCTCGTGGCGGGTATCGTTATTTTCTGACCTTCACAGATGATTTGAGCAGATATGAGTATATCTACTTAATGAAGCACAAGTCTGAAACATTTGAATAGTTCAAAGAATTTCAGAGTGAAGTGGAGAATCATCATAACAAGAAAATAAAGTTTCTACAATCTGATCGTAGAGGAGAATATTTGAGATACGAGTTTGGCCTTCATTTAAAAACAATGTGGAATAGTTTCATAGCTCACGCCACTTGGAACACCACAGCGTAATGGTGTGTCCGAAACGTCGTAACCGCACTTTATTGGATATGGTGCGATCTATGATGTATCTTACCGATTTATCACTATCGTTTTGGGGTTATACATTAGAGACAGCTGCATTCACTTTAAATAGGGCACCATCAAAATCCGTTGAGACGACGCCTTATGAACTGTGGTTTGGCAAGAAACCAAAGTTGTCGTTTCTTAAATTTTGGGGCTGCGATGCTTATGTGAAAAAGTTTCAACCTGATTAGCTCGAACCCAAATCGAAGAAGTGCGTCTTCATAGAATACCCAAAGGAAATTGTTGGGTACACCTTCTATCACAGATCCGAAGGCAAAATATTCGTTGCTAAGATGGATCCTTTCTAGAGAAGGAGTTTCTCTCGAAAGAAGTGAGTGGGAGGAAAGTAGAACTTGATGAGGTAATTGTACCTTCTCCCGAATTGGAAAGTAGTTCATCACAGAAATCAGTTCCAGTGATTCCTACACCAATTAGTGAGGAAGTTAATGATGATGATCATGAAACTTCAGATCAAGTTATTCCGAAAACTCATAGGTCTTCCAGAGTACGGTCCGCACCAGTGTGGTACAGTAATCCTATTCTAGAAGTCATGTTACTAGACCATGATGAATCTACGAACTATGAGGAAGCGATGATGAGCCCAGATTCCGCGAAATGGCTTGAGGCCATGAAATCTGAGATTGGATCCATGTATGAGAACATAGTGTGTACTTTGGTTGACTTGCCCGATGATCGGCAAGCCATAGAAAATAAATGTATCTTCAAGAGGAAGACAGACGCTGATAGTAGTGTTACTATCTACAAAGCTCGACTTGTCAAAAAAGGTTTTTGACAAAGTTCAAGGTGTTGACTACGATGAGATTTTCTCACTCGCAGCGATGCTTAAGTCTGTCTGAATCATGTTAGCAAATTGCCACATTTTATGAAATCTGGCAAATGGATGTCAGAACTACATTCCTTAATGGATTTCTTAAAGAAGAGTTGTATATTATGCAACCAAAAGATTTTGTCGATCCTAAAGGTGCTAACAAAATGTGCAAGCTCCAGCGATCCATCTATGGACTGGTGCAAGCATCTCGGAGTTGGAATATACGCTTTGATGAGTTGATCAAAGCATATAGTTTTATACAGACTTGCGGTGAAGCCTGTATTTACAGGAAAGTGAGTGGGAGCACTACAACCTTTCTGATAAGAATATGTGAATGACATATTGTTCATCAGAATTATGTAGAATTTTCTGGAAAGCATAAAGGAGTATTTGAAAGGAGTTTTTCAAAGAAAGACCTCAGTGAAGCTGCTTACACATTGAGCATCAAGATCTATAGAGATAGATCAAGACGCTTGATAAGTTTTTTCAATGAGTACATACCTTGATAAGATTTTGAAGTAATTCAAAATGGAACAGTCAAAGAAGGAGTTCTTGCCTGTGTTGCAAGGTGTGAAGTTAAGTAAGACTCAAAGCCCGACCACGGCAGAAGATAGAAAGAGAATGAAAGTCATTCCCTATGCCTCAGCCATAGGTTCTATAAAGTATGCCATGCTGTGTACAAGATCTATTGTATACCCTACACTGATTTTGGCAAGGGAGTACAATAGTGATCTAGGAGTAGATCACTGAACAGCGGTCAAAATTATCCTTAGTGGAATAAGGAGATGTTTCTCGATTATGGAGGTGATAAAAGAGTTTGTCGTAAAGAGTTACATCGATACAAGCTTTTACACTAAATCCACATGACTCTAAGTCTCAATCTGGATACATATTGAAAGTGGGAGCAATTAGCTAGAGTAGCTCCGTGCAGAGCATTGAAGACATAGAATATTTGCAAAATACATACGGCTCTGAATGTGACAGACCCGTTGACTAAACTTCTCTCAGAAGCAAAAACATGATCATACCTTAGTACTCTTTGGGTGTTAATCACATAGCGATGTGAACTAGATTTTTGACTCTAGTAAACCCTTTGGGTCTTGGTCACATGACGATGTGAACTATGGGTGTTAATCACATACAGATGTGAATATTGGTGTTAAATCACATGATGATCTGAACTAGATTATTGACTCTAGTGCAAGTGGGAGACTGAAGGAAATATGCTCTAGAGGCAATAATAAAGTTTTTATTTATTTCCTTATTTCATGATAAATGTTTATTATTCATGATAGAATTGTATTAACCGGAAACTTAGTACATGTGTGAATACATAGACAAACAAAGTGTCACTAGTATGCCTCTACTTGACTAGCTCGTTGAATCAAAGATGGTTAAGTTTCCTAGCCATAGACATGAGTTGTCATTTGATTAACGGGATCACATCATTAGAGAATGATGCGATTGACTTGACCCATTCCGTTAGCTTAGCACTTGATCGTTTAGTATTCTGCTATTGCTTTCTTCATGACTTATACATGTTCCAATGACTATGAGATTATGCAACTCCCGTTTACCGGAGGAACACTTTGTGTGCTACCAAATGTCACAACGTAACTGGGTGATTATAAAGGTGCTCTACAGGTGTCTCCAAAGGTACTTGTTGGGTTGGCGTATTTCGAGATTAGGATTTGTCACTCCGATTGTCGAAGAGGTATCTCTGGGCCCACTCGGTAATACACATCACTATAAGCCTTGCAAGCATTGTAACTAATGAGTTAGTTGCGGGATGATGTGTTACGGAACGAGTAAATAGACTTGCCGGTAACGAGATTGAACTAGGTATTGAAGATACCGACGATCGAATCTCGGGAAAGTAACATACCGATGACAAAGGGAACAACGTATGTTGTTATGCGGTTTGACCGATAAAGATCTTCGTAGAATATGTGGGAGCCAATATGAGCATCCAGGTTCCGCTATTGGTTATTGACCGGAGAAGTGTCTCGGTCATGTCTACATAGTTCTCGAACCCGTAGGGTCCGCACGCTTAAAGTTCGGTGACGATTTGTATTATGAGTTATGTAATTTGATGTACCGAAGGTAGTTCGGAGTCCCGGATGAGACCGGGGACATGACGAGGAGTCTCGAAATGGTCGAGACGTAAAGATCGATATATTGGACGACTATATTCGAACATCGAAAAGGTTCCGAGTGATTCGGGTATTTTCGGAGTACCGGGGAGTTACGGGAATTCACCGGGAGAAGTATTGGGCCTTATTCGGCCATACGGGAATAGAGGAGAGGGGCCAAAAGGAAGGAGGCGCGCGCCCCCCTGGTCTGAATTGGACAAGGGGTGCAGCCCCCTTTTCCTTCTCCCTCTCCCCCTCTTTCCTTCTCTCCTACTCCGGAAAGGAAAGGGGAATCCTACTAGGACTTGGGAGTCCTAGTAGGACTCCCCACACTTGGCGCGCCCCCTCTAGGGCCGGCCTCTCCCTCCCTCCTTTATATACGGGGGCAGGGGGCACCCCATGGAGACAGAAGTTGATCTGTTGATCTATTCCAGCCGTGTGCGGTGCCCCCCTCCACCAGATTCCACCTCGGTCATATCGTAGCGGTGCTTAGGCGAAGCCCTGCGTCGGTAGCAACATCATCACCGTCAGGACGCCGTTGTGCTGACGGAACTCTCCCGTGAAGCTCTGCTGGATCGGAGTTCGCGGGACGTCATCGAGCTGAACGTGTGCTGAACTCGGAGGTGCCGTGCGTTCGGTACTTGGATCGGTCGGATCGTGAAGACGTACGACTACACCAACCGCGTTGTCATAACGCTTCCGCTTTAGGTCTATGAGGGTACGTGGACAACACTCTCCCCTCTCGTTGCTATGCATCACCATGATCCAGTGTGCGTAGGAAAATTTTGAAATTACTACATTCCCCAACACGATCGTGGGTATCTCAATACCTAGTTCAATCTCGTTACTAGCAAGTCTCTTTACTCATTCCGTAATACATCATCCCGCAACTAACTCATTAGTTACAATGCTTGCAAGGCTTATAGTGATGTGCATTACCGAGTGGGCCCAGAGATACCTCTCCGACAATCGGAGTGACAAATCCTAATCTCGAAATACGCCAACCCAACAAGTACCTTCGGAGACACCTGTAGAGCACCTTTATAATTACCCAGTTACGTTGTGACATTTGGTAGCACACAAAGTGTTCCTCCGGTAAACGGGAGTTGCATAATCTCATAGTCATAGGAACATGTATAAGTCATGAAGAAAGCAATAGCAAAATACTAAACGATCAAGTGCTAAGCTAACGGAATGGGTCAAGTCAATCACATCATTCTCCTAATGATGTGATCCCGTTAATCAAATGAAAACTCATGTCTATGGTTAGGAAACATAACCATCTTTGATCAATGAGCTAGTCAAGTAGAGGCATACTAGTGACACTCTGTTTGTCTATGTATTCACACGTGTATCACGTTTCCGATTAATACAACTCTAGCATGAATGATAAACATTTATCATGAAAATAAGGAAATAAATAATAACTTTATTATTGCCTCTAGTGCATATTTCCTTCAACCATGATCTTGTGTGTGCGTAGGAATTTTTTTGAAATTACTACGTTCCCCAACACTAAGGACACACAGAAATCGAAGCGGAAGAATCCTGCAGATTCTGCTGGTACTGATGGTGCCATAGAAGGTCAAAGTCCGGTGGAAAATTGTACAAACGGGGTATCCCGTGCTACACGAGCTGCAGAACAAGCCAAACAGAAACCAATAGCTGCCACCAAACAAGCAGAGACAACCCTAGTTGTTGCAACACCTTCCACAGTACCACCAACCGCATGAGTTACTCGTTCGGCAACTCAGCTAGCAGCACGTTCCGAAGCTCCCTTGCCACCCAACACTACTTCTGAAGCACTCTTGACACAAGACGAGTTGGCAAGATCAGATGAACTTTGTGAGCTTCAAGAGCAAGAAGGTAGTTGTTGTAGTCAAGTTACAGTTGCATGCTTCTTTATATGTAGTCTCACGGTTTGATGTACACTGACACTTCCTATGTTCATTGTTGGACTAGCACCTAGGCGCAAGAGGAAACAAACATCAGGGATAATGGTCGATAGGTTAACTAAATCTAGAGGAGGAAGAATGGAGATCCGTTATGAGGCAGGTTTAAAAAGGCCACGTGATGCTATAGAGTCAGTCAAGTTAGTATCAGAGGCAGCGGTTGCCATTAGGTGTCATGTACATATCCTCCCAACATGGATTCAGTACGGAATGACAAAGACGAAACCCAGTTCAACACCTTCCTCGACCATTTATCTGTAAGTATGGCTATGTATGGAAACTAGTAATATCATCTTGCTCTGTCCCATACTTTCTAGGTTGCTGATAATGAGACTCTCATAATTTTCAACAGATGAGGTTTGATGACCCACAAGTATAGGTGATCTATCATAGTCCTTTCAATAAGTAAGAGTGTCAAACCCAACGAGGAGCAGAAGGAAATGACAAGTGGTTTTCAGCAAGGTATTCTCAGGTACTGATCGATCTCACGGACAAGATGACGGCCCTGTTGACCGCCACGGTTGACCCGGCGGATCAAGCCCAGCATGACGCGGAGGTGGCGCAGTTAAAGTTAGATCTAGTGAAAGCCAAGGAGGATCTGGCGGCGGAAGGGATCAGGATGGCTGCGGAGTGGGCGGCTCTCGACGCCCAGACTCAGTTGATTCAGGCGCAGTCCTTCCGGCTCACGATGGATCAGAACGCGTCCGATGAGGTCATGAGAAGGAGGCATCAAAAGGCCCAATCTCGACTCCCTCCAGTCTACGATCCTCGAAACCTTTTCAACACGCCAGGTGCAGGGTCTAGTAACCCGCCGGAGGTCATAGTGCCCGGGGCTGGGACACCTATTCAGCCACAAGTGATGGGGCCTCCCCGGGTGAACCCTGCCCCGCCTCAATATGTGCCAATACCACCGGGTCATTATGCTAACCCGCTGGAAAACATGGTTGCCGCGGCGGCGCGGCTGGCGGCTCTTCCAATTGATGGCGACTCTCCAACGGCTGTTGAAACCCGTCGGGTCAGAGAACTCCTTCAGACAGCTCTGGCGCAGCAAGAGGCGTACTCTTACAGCCGGGACAGGATCCATTCAACCCCTCGTCCAGGCCGGAGCCCGAGTTATAGCAGACACATGGCTTCAGCGACCGGCTCAAGTAATGTCCGACGCCATGACTTGCCACCAGGCCATGGCCCGGCTCATAATGGAGCCTTTCACGCAATAGACCAAGACAGAGCGCGGCAAGAGGCGGAGCAGGTGCCTCAGTTGACGGCTTACCAGACACCCCCGGCTTATCCGACGACTTCCGTCGACGTGGGTATCCCTACAAGGACTGGAGGTGTCCCTTGTTTAGTGCCGGCTCTCCGCAATGAACGTCTACCCAAGGACTTCAAAGGGCCTAGGAAGGTGCCTAATTACACGGCTGATTTACAACCCGGAGCCTGGATTGAGAGTTACGAGATGGCCATGGAATTGCTGGAGGTCAGTGAAGCGGCGATGGCCAAGTACTTCACCATGATGTTAGATGGGACTGCCCGCACTTGGTTGAAGGGGCTGCCACCGAATTCCATCGGGTCTTGGGCTGAGCTGAAAGCCCGGTTCATCCAAAACTTCAAAGATACCTGTAGGCAGTCTATGTCAATTGTGGATTTGACTAACTGTAAACAGCAGGAGGGTGAGTCTACGACACATTGGGTTCGCCGGGTCAAAGAGATAATACATTCATCTGATAAGATGGATGCTGGCTCTGCAGTCTTAATGTTGGAACAGAATTGTCATTTCTTGCCCCTGAAGATGAAACTCGGGCGGCTTAAGCGCGACTGCAATGATATGGGTACGCTGATGGCGGCTCTCGTCAAGTACGCCGACTCTGATAGTACCAAGGACCCCGCTTCAGATGATGAAAGGACAGGGAAGGGAAAGAAGAACGGCAATGGCAAGGGTCCTCAGCATAACCCGGGGAACCAAGGAGGTGGCAAGCGTAAGGCCGATGGCAGCCTAGAGTTCATGGCCAACGCCAGCTCACAGGGTAATAACCAGCGACGCAAGGGGAGGCCGCCTCCCCGAGCTGGCGGGTCAGGCCCGACGCTGGAGCAGCTGTTGAATGAGCCTTGTCCAAAGCATGGCTCTAGGGAGAAGCCAGCTACACATTTATGGAAGGATTGCGCAATCATGAAGGCCTTTAAGAATTCCAATGCCTTTAATGGCAACAATGGCCCGGGCGGCAGCTCAGGCGCTGGCGGTTTTCATGGCCCGGGCGGCGGCTCACATTCTAATCCTCAGAACGGTCAAGGGGGCTTTAATCAGCAGTCTGGCCAGGGTCATCAACAGCAGCAGGGGGGTTATCAGACCAATCCAAAGCAGCTTAACGGTGGACAGTATCACGTATTTACCACCAGTCTGTGTAAGCGGGATCAGAAGCTTCATAAGAGGGCTGTGAATGCTGTTGAGCCGGCGGTTCCACGCTATTTAAGATGGTCTGAGCAACCTATTGTGTGGAGTAGGGAGGATCACCCTCCCCGGGTTGATAATCCGGGTCACTTGGCCCTGGTGGCTCCTCAGGTAGGAGGATATAAGTTCACTAAGGTGCTCATGGATGGAGGCAGCAGCATCAACATCCTCTACTATGAGACCTTCCGTCGTATGGGGTTGATTGATAAGAACCTCAGCTAGTCCAATACTGTTTTCCATGGCGTGGTGCCTGGTAAGTCGGCTTACCCAGTTGGCAAGATCGAATTGGAAGTGGCCTTTGGAGACGAGTACAACTACAGGGTGGAAAAATTGACCTTTGAGGTGGTCAAGATAAGAAGTCTGTATCATGCCATATTTGGGCGGCCGGCTTACGCCAAGTTCATGGCACGGCCGTGTTACGTGTATTTGCAGCTCAAGATGCCGGGTCACAATGGGACCATTACGGTTCATGGCAGCCGGAAGGTGGCCCTGGAGTGTGAGGAAGGCGATGCGGCTTATGCAGAAGCCGTTTGTGCAACAGAGGAGTTGAAGTTTTACAAGGACAATGTTGACCCAACAGATATGACCTCTCTGAAAAAGCCGACTACGGAGCATGAGCCGGCAATGAAATTTAAGTCGGCTGATGAGACTAAACTTGTTGATTTCGTTCCAGGAGACTCATCTCAGCAGTTTAGCATCAGTGCCAATTTGGATCCAAAATAGGAAAGCGCGCTCATCGAGTTCATCCGTGAGAACAAGGACATCTTTGCATGGAAACCTTCTGACATGCCAGGTGTACCTAGAGAACTCGCTGAGCACACTCTCAATGTTGATCCAAAATTTAAGCCGGTCAGGCAATTCCTTCGACGGTTTAATGAAGAGAGGCGGAAAGCCATTGGTGAGGAGGTGGCCCGGCTCTTGGCGGCCGGGTTTATTGTTGAAGTCTTTCACCCAGAGTGGTTAGCTAACCCCGTGCTCGTGCTCAAGAAGAATGGCACCTGGCGGATGTGTGTGGACTACACGGACTTAAACAAGGCATGTCCGGCTGATCCTTTTGCCCTTCCCCGTATTGATCAAATCATTGATGCTACGGCGGGTTGCGAGCGCTTAAGTTTCTTGGATGCTTATTCTGGATACCATCAGATTAAAATGGCAGTTAAGGACCAAGAGAAGACGGTGTTCATCACTCCCTTTGGAGCCTTCTGTTATGTGTCTATGCCTTTTGGACTCAAGAGTGCACAGGCGACTTATCAGCATTGCGTGCAGAACTGTCTTCACAACCAGATTGGGCGCAATGTTCACGCCTATGTGGATGATATTGTGGTTAAGTCCAGGGAGAAGGAAACCTTGATAGATGACCTGAGGGAAACCTTTGATAATCTCCGGGTCTACAAGATGATGCTTAACCCGGCCAAGTGTGTTTTTGGTGTTCCTGCAGGCAAGCTCTTGGGTTTTCTGGTTTCTAACAGAGGCATTGAGGCTAACCCGGAGAAGATCAAGGCGATCACCTCTCTGGCTAAGCCGGCGTGTATAAATGACATCCAGCGCCTGGCGGGTCGTATCGCTGCTTTAAGCCGGTTTATAAGCCGTTTGGGCGAGAAGGCCATGCCATTGTACCAGTTGATGAAGAAAACTGATGACTTCGTCTGGAATGATGCTGCTAATACTGCCTTTGAGGATTTGAAGAGACAGCTGGCGGAGCCCCCAGTTCTCGCTGCTCCGGTTGATAAGGAGCCCTTATTACTGTATGTGGCTGCTAACACACGAGCCGTCAGCGTGGCTGTGGTGGTGGAGCGCAAGGAAGAGGGTAAAGAGTATCCGGTTCAGCGGCCGGTTTACTACGTCAGTGAAGTGCTCATAGAGTCCAAATAGCGGTATCCACATTGGCAGAAGCTTGTTTATGGTGTATTCATGGCAAGCCGGAAGCTTAAGCACTATTTTCAGGGTCACCCTATCACTGTGGTTAGTTCTGCCCCCTTGGAGCTATCATCCAAAACAGAGAGGCCATAGGGAGAGTGGCTAAATGGGCTATAGAACTTGGGCCTCATGGTCTAAAATACGTACCACACACTACTGTTAAATCTCAAGCTTTGGTGGATTTCATCAACGATTGGACAGAGCTACAAGTGCCCGAAGAAAAGCCGGATAACACATATTGGACTATTCACTTCGATGGGTCCAGGCAATTGTAGGGCTCGGGGGCTGGAGTTGTATTGGCTTCCCCTAAAGGTGACAAGTTTCATTATGTGCTATGGTTGATGTTTCCTTGCACTAACAATGCGGCTGAGTACGAGGCCTTGCTCCATGGTCTTCGGATGGCTAAGGAGATGAGCTTGAGCCGGGTAAGGTGCTTCGGCGACTCAGACTTAGTGGCTCAACAAGTATCAGGCAAGTGGGATTCCAAGGACCCTCTCATGGCGGCTTATCGCTGTGAAGTTGATGCCATTGCTGGACACTTTCAGGGTTACCAAGTAGAGCACATCGACCGCAGGAAGAACGAGGCGGCTGATGCATTAAGCCGGCTGGCCTCTCAGCGAAAACCAGTGCCGCCTAATACTTTCCTGGACATCTTGCATAACCCTTCTGTTAAGGTACCTACAGAGGAAGACTTGGCTGTCCCTGACCCGGAGGCACAGTTGGTGGCGGCTCTCCACATCACCCCGGACTGGACAGTGCCCTACTTGGCTTACATGACCCGGGGAGATTTGCCTGAGGACGAAACTTTGGCCAGACAAATAACCCGGCGGTCTAAGTCAATGGTTGTTATCAATGGTGAGCTGCATCGCCGCAGTGTTACGGGAGCGTTCCAGCGTTGTGTCTCCCCTGAGGAAGGTCAAGAAATCTTGCGTGAGATTCACGAAGGGGATTGTGGCCATCATGCCGGCTCAAAATCCCTTGTGGCCAAGGCTTTTCGTCATGGTTTTTATTGGCTGACGGCTCATGCTGATGCGGAGGACTTGGTCAGTAAATGTGATGGTTGCCAGAGGTTCTCGCGACGGGCTCATGTGCCGGCTCAGGAGCTGAGGATGATACCAATCACTTGGCCATTTGCGGTCTGGGGGCTTGATATGGTTGGGCCTTTTAAAAGGTCCAAGGACAAGAAGACCCACCTCTTGGTGGCAGTTGACAAATTCACAAAGTGGGTTGAAGCAGAGCCAGTTAGCAAGTGTGACGCAGCCACGGCGGTTCAGTTCATGAAAAGGGTGATATTTCGCTTTGGCTTTCCACACAGCATTATAACTGACAATGGTACCAATCTGTCCAAGGGCGCCATGGAGGAGTTTTGTCAACGAGAGCATATTCGACTTTATGTTTCATCAGTGGCTCACCCTCAATCCAATGGTCAAGCTGAGAGAGCTAATCAGGAGATTCTGAAAGGCATCAAGCCCCGGCTTTTGGTCCCTTTGCAACGGACGCCGGGTTGTTGGGTGGAGGAGTTACCCTCCGTGTTATGGAGCATCAATACTACTCCTAACAGGTCTACGGGTTACACGCCTTTCTTCATGGTTTATGGGGCAGAAGCAGTCCTCCCCAGTGACATCCGTCATGACTCGCCTCGAGTGGCGGCTTATGTTGAGGCGGATAATGAACAGGCGCGCCAAGATGCTCTTGACTTGTTGGACGAACAGCGTGATGTGGCAGCAGCCCGCTCAGCGATTTACCAACAAGACCTGCGCCGTTATCACAGTCGCCGGGTTAAGTCCTGGGTCTTCCAGGAAGGTGATCTGGTGCACCGGCTCATCCAAGATCAAACAGATGCACACAAGCTATCCCCGCCTTGGGAAGGACCCTTTGTGGTCAGCAAGAACTTGCACAACGGGTCATATTACCTTATCGACGTTCGGGAGCATAAAGATTCACGTAAGTCGGAGGAAGAGACCCGTCGGCCGTGGAACGTAGCTCAGCTTTGGCCTTATTACACTTGAGCCACCGGCTCTCATAATGTACATATTTCTATAAGCCATGTATATATTATGATAAGCAATAAAGCAGGACCTCTGTCCTTTTTCCCTCCAAAGGTAAATGTGTTGTTTCCATTACAAGATCATATGGTAACTTGGAGGTGGATCCGGCTTATGATCATATTCGAATCTAGCCGTACGCAATATAATCTCTTGGGGGCTTCCTGTTCAAACATAGGTCGTATTCGAACCAAAGAGAACATAGCTGTCGATACCCACTTGATTGGCAAAGTGCCGAGCTCATTGGGGAGTTTTCTTTGATCATATTTGAATCATAGCTCCACCCCCTTTGGGAACCGACGTGGATCGTATTCGAATTAGCGTCGTTAAACAACTCTTAAGGTCATTTGGGGGCTTCCTGTTCACACATGGGTCGTATTCGAACCAAAGAGAACATAGCTGTCGGTACCCTCTTGATCGGCATCACCAAAACCCACTGGGGGCTATATGATCGCATTCGAATCTTAGCTTAACCCCTTTGGGACGGGTCTCTGGTCGTATTCGAACTGGAAGCCCCTAAGTTTTGATTTTCTGATTTACAACAAGTTCTTCTGGTTGTATCAACAGCGTACACGGCGGTTCTTATTCCGCCGACTTAACTTTGATTCACAGTGTTAGTCACGCACAATCAGCATTATCAAGACTGGTAAACCGGAGTTGAGGTACCAACCTTATTATCCGGGTTACATAAACCGGAAGCATACTTGAAGGCATGTAAGTATGCTATTATCAAGGACATAATTGAGGACCAGTCTTTGGTGACTTAGATTCATATTCCGGGTTATATGTATGAGATTATGGTTCTCAGTGCGGTAAGCCGCCTAGAGACTTGTGACTTGTTTTTCTATGCAGGATGGTTAAAGACAGCTATTTGAGCTTAAGGAAAATAAATGATCAATTATGACCCGGAAGAATATAAGGAAGCAGCTTCAATGGAGTTAAGCATTCAACACGTGCACGATGGCATGACAAAGTTAAAATGTTGGTCCTACTCTATTACAAGACTCCCCGAGTCCAAAAGGGTGAAGCATTGTTTAACAAGCATAATCATGGGCCGTCTAAAGAGTCAAGATGCTTGCCGGGTCGAAGCTTCCGGCTCATCCCTCTCCGCTCCTCCGGCTGTTCCCATGACCTGGAAGGTTGACAATTTCCAGTCAATGCCGCTCAAAGCTTCAAATTGAGCCTCCTCGTCAATTAACCCGGCCGGGTCAATTTCTGGGGCAAAGGTGTGCTTACGAGTCGGCGGGACCAAGCTGATGGCTTCGTAACGCGGAGTAGGGATCCTCTGATTCTCTGCGTCGTAGCCCGGCTGGTACTTGGTCAGATCGGTGTCATTCCCAATCAGGGTGGCCACCGGGCGCACGATCTTCACACAGGCAGCAAAGTCTTTTTGGTCGAAGGGGGTGCCGTCTTCCTTCAGGCTGGGGTAACCAAGTGCAATGTCAGCCGGGTCTAGCTCTGGAAGGAAAGCCTTGGCCCGGCTCAGAGCAGCTATGGCTCCGGCTCTTGCAGAGGCCCGTCGCAGCTCTTGGAAACACTGAGGAAGAACGGCAAGCCGGCGAAGTACGTCCGCCAGGTGAGTCGGAACCTCATTGGATAGGGCCACCATGGCCAAAGCGCGCTGTGACCCGGTGTAGAGTTGCTCCACCAGGGTGTACACGGCCTTCAGCTTGGTCAGCACGTTCTGATTGAGGTTGGCGCTTCTGGGACCTGTTTAACAAAGTAAGATAAGCCGTTATCAATGATGGGAGTTATGAGACATAAAGACTGTAAACTTGTTCAAAGCCTGCAGAATGACTTACCGAAGATTGCGGCGACCATCTGTGACACATGGCGTTTTAAGCCGGAGAGTTCGGCGGTTCTCTCCGTCAGAGCCTTCTCCGCCTGTTCGGCCCGGCTTACAAGAGCAGCCTTCTCTTCGGCCCAAGTCTTCCTTTCAGCTTCAAACTTCTTCTTCAGCTTCTCTTGAGCAGCAATGCTGGATTCAAATTTGGCGTTGGCCTTCCGGGTCTCAGTTTCCTGAGTCTTCAGGCGGTTCTTCAGCTCCGAGATATCAGCCTCAAATTTCTTGCAAGCAGCCTGCACAATTTCCGGGTTATAGTATGAACAATTATTATGCAACTTTAAAGTCCCAAGCACTTTCCAAGCAAAGACACTTGGCACTTGGGGGCTAATGCATGTCGAAAGTTTCTATCTACAGATTACCGGTTCATGGAAGTAAGCCGGAAGTTAAGTCTACAACATATTCTATCATAAGTAGTAGACTTGGGGGCTAGTATGGTAAAGATGACTATGCAGTAAGCAATAGAGTGGTACCTCAGACTTCTGCTGTATCTGCTTCGCCATGTCAATCTCCAAGTCCCGGCTGCTGTGCACCTGATTGACATAGCCGGAGATGATCTCTCCAATGCTTAAGTCAGCATAGTTAGTGATGTCCAGCTGATTGGCCCTGCGGCGCTCTAGCAACTCTTCCTTGGCAGAGCACTTAGCCAGTGCAGTGGGTCTCCCCGGCTCGACAAACTCCGTCCGGGTAATTACCATGTCCGGGTCATCGGCCGGCTGAGCCGGGTTGGAGATTTCCGGGTTAGCAGAAGTCTTTGTGATTGGCTCGTCGGTTGGAGCGGTGGTTTCAGGAGCAGAGGCAGCTGGCGGCTCTTGAGCTGAAACCTCCGGCTCCGTCGCGACCGACTCTTCGACCGGCTTATTCTTCTTTGCTCTTTTACTGAGCTTTGCTTGAGCACTGAAAGGACAAAAGGTTAGTACAAAAGTATGAGTAAAGATAAGCACAACAAGAGATGATCGTCATTACCCGGGTACGGTCTTGAAAGCCGGCAGGTTCGATTGCATAGAGTCACCAGAGGAAGGTGAAGTTTCCTGATAATTTGAATCAGAAGAATTGAGCGGTTGACGTATAACGCCCGCCAAAGGATGAAAAGGATATAAGTTGGAGATAACCTCGGTCCGGCGCTTCCTTGACGCTTCAGGTAAGCCGGAGGAGAGGTCTGCATCCTTGTTGGTCCGGGTGTGCCGCCGGCTCTCATGAATCTGTTGCTTCAAAAGAAATTGAGGATCTTGATAAGCTAAAGGATGTGAAAATCTTACTTTCCGGGTTACTCTTCGGACTTTCAGCCTTGGCAAGGGCTCCGAGTCGGAGGAAAGTGTCATTACCTCTTCAGTCACCGGGTTACTTGCTCCGGTGTCATCCT
The DNA here is from genome assembly GCF_018294505.1 of Triticum aestivum. Taxonomy (NCBI): domain Eukaryota; kingdom Viridiplantae; phylum Streptophyta; class Magnoliopsida; order Poales; family Poaceae; genus Triticum; species Triticum aestivum. Next base: position 10,408,990 of record NC_057805.1, read on the forward strand.
GCTGATGATCAGTATCAATAAAGTGGATAGGAATAAACAAGAAACAAGACAAGAGCTTACAGATTCAGGGTTTACCTCTAACTCGGAGCTGTCACTTAGTTGAAGCAGCTCTGAGGCAGTAGGCCTGCTTCCCTTCTTGCGGGGAGCGGCTCTCCTGGCGGCTTTCTTAGCTTTTCTGGCTTTTTTAGCCGCCTCATGGTCGTACTTGACCTTCCAGAATTTATCATTAGCCTGAAAAATACAATGAGGACTTCTTAAGGTTCAGATGAAAACTATCTAAGGAGAAAATAAGATGTCCAGATTAGTGGCTTACCGCTGGGGCCGGGTTAGTCTTGCAGAAGGGGCTTAAGCCGGTCCTCCCGCAGTCTGTCAAGCTCTCATTCAAGAGGGCCTTGGTCATGTCGTCAACAACGTCTTCAGGTAGATCGTTGCGGCTGTGTCACAGAGGGTCATCTTTCCGGCCCGTGTAAGCACACATTAAGCGGGGGCGGCGGCTCAAGGGGATCACCCGCCAGGAGATCCAGACCCGGACCAGATCGATGTCGTTGAGGCCATTTCCCAGGAGAGCCTTAATTTTGTTGATGGTGGGGATCAGAGGTTGACGCTCGGCTTGAGTCAGCTTATCCGGCAGAGAGTGGTTTGGTTCCAGACGCACGGCACGAAAGCCAGGCAGAGGGCTTTCGTCAGCCGGAGAAGTGTCCTGGCAGTAGAACCATGTCTGGTTCCAGTCCTTTGGGTGGCTTGGCGGCTCAGCGTAAGGAAAAAGGCAATCTCTAAGTCGTTGAATGGAGGTTCCACCAAGTTCCAAGCTTGGCCCATTGGCGCACTCGTTCTGGCGGTTTAGATAGAACAGCTCTCTAAAGAGCAACAGGCTGGGCTCTTCACCAAGATAGACTTCGCAGAATACTTGGAAGTTGCATATATTTGACACAGAGTTGGGTCCTATGTCTTGTGGCCGCAGATCAAAGAAATTCAGCACATCTCTAAAGAATTTTGAGCCGGGCGGTGCGAAGCCCCGGCTCATGTGATCCGCAAATATCACTACCTCCCCATCCCTTGGTTGCGGTCTCTCCTCCGACGGATCAGGGGCACGATAAGACATGATTTCTTTCTTGGGCAAGTAACCCGTCTTTACGAAATCAGCTAAGGTGTCGTCGGTGACGTTGGACCTCATCCAGTTGCACGTGATGGGTGCCTTGGGAGCTTTGGGAGGCATTGTGAAAGGTGAAGCCTATGACAAAAGGAAAATGTCCGGTTCAATTATAAGCTGGCGGACGTTTACAGTTTAATATTCCAATGGCGGCTTATGAGAGGGGCCTAATGACATATGATTAAGTGCATCGGGTTATCTAAGCCGCTACAAGTATCGTGAGTAAGTCAAATTGTCTACGGCTTTATCATAAATGAGCCGGAAAATTTACGGCGCATGGTTTCTTTTGAGCCGGAAACATAAGCCGCCATAGCTCAGCAGTGGCAATTTTTCACTAAGTGTGGTGAAAACAAGTTTCACAGATCGCAGTAATTATTTTGGATCAAACGGTTGGCTAAAAGGAAAAGTCTCTAGACCTAGCACAAACACAGAGAAAGTTCGAGGGTTTGAACGGAGCCTTTATGCAAAGAAAGGGGATCTATGTACATTGGGAATGGGAGTGAAATAGCTACCGCAGCAGTTTTGAACAGTCTAAAGATCGAGAAAAGGTGGTAATAATGAAATATACCAAGAGCTCGCGATGAACGGCGACGAACAAGGGAAGAACAGCAAGAACCCTAATGCAGATCTATTCTATGGAGTAACCAGGGCTTACGGGTGCTGGAGAGTCGCGGAGGTCGCCGCCGTTTATCTGGTCCCGTCAGGTTGATGCAGCGGCCTGAGTTGGTGAAGACAAGAAGACCCGCGGCGGCGGCGGCGGCGGTGGAGCTCGAGCGGGAGCATAGTGGCGAGAGGAAGAAGATGGAGGCGATGAGTGACTGGAGGCTTATCGGGCCGGGCTATTTATAAGGCGAGGCTCATAAGTGGGCGCGAGAAATGAGGAGGTCACGACGTCATTATCTCACCACAAAGGCGCCTCGATTTTCGGGATGACCATTAAAGATAAGATCCGTTGGAGATGCAACAGAATAAAAAATTAATTTAATGGAAGATGACGTCACGCGGGTTACCCGGAATCCAGAAGGTGACGTCACGACGGGTTATAGCCTTCACACGATTGAAGCCAGAAGATTTTCTATTGAAAGGATTGAAGATTGACATGAGCCGGCTCAAATCAATCTGGGGCCTAATGTTGAGGATATAACCGTTGGAGTCACCCGCCCAGGAGGGGCCGGGTTACCCATGATGGTTACTACGCGAAGCCCAGTACCAAAGATGAAGACGGCGGGTCAATAACGGGCCCAAGACCCGGAGATGGCTTAAGGCCCGTAGCATTAGCCGCCGTTAGGGTGAAACTTGTAGGGTAAGGCAAGAATAGATAAGAGTCCGAGCCGGACACTGTTATGAGCCTGCCGGGACTCTGAGAGCCGCTGGGCGTCAACCTCTCTATATAAAGGGACGACCCGACAGCGGTTCAGGACAGGTAAGATCTCATCGAGAGCCAGGCATAGCGATCAAGCTCCCTGGTCATCAAAACCCTAATCAATACCACCTCAACTGGACGTAGGCTTTTACCTTCACCGTAAGGGGCCGAACCAGTATAATCCTCGTGTTCCTTGTCCCGTTAACCCCTTTAAGCTTCCTAGTTGCGATGGCTCCACGACTAAGTCCTAGCTCGAGGACATCTGCCGTGACAATTCCACGACAGTAACAGATAGTTTTGTGATAAGATAATTCGTAACGGGTAACAAGTAAATAAAGTAACTAAGGTGCAGCAAGGTGGCCCAATCCTTTTTGTAGCAAAGTACAAGCCTAGACGTACTCTTATATAAAGCAAAGCGCTCCCGAGGACACATGGGAATTGTTGTCAAGTTAGTTTTCATCATGCTCATATGATTCGCGTTCTCTACTTTGATAATTTGATCTGTGGGTGGTTCGGTGCTTGGGTGCCGCCCTTCCTTGGACAAGCCTCCCACTTATGATTAACCCCTCTTGCAAGCATCCGCAACTATGAAAGAAGTATTAAGGTAAACCTAACCATAGCATGAAACATATGGATCCAAATCAGCCCCTTACGAAGCAACACACAAACTAGGGTTTAAGCTTCTGTCACTCTAGCAACCCATCATCTACTTATTACTTCCCAATGACTTCCCCTAGGCCCAAATAATGGTGAAGTGTCATGTAGTCGACGTTCACATAACACCACTAGAGGAGAGACAACATACATCTCATCAAAATATCGAACGAATACCAAATTCACATGATTACTTATAACAAGACTTCTCCCATGTCCTCAGGAACAAAAGTAACTACTCACAAAGCATATTTATGATCAAGATCAGAGGAGTATTAATTATCATTAAGGATCTGAAAATATAATCTCCCACCGGATAAACCAACTAGCATCAACTACAAGGAGTAATCAACACTACTAGCAACCCACAGGTACCAATCTGAGGTTTTGGGACCAAGATCGAATACAAGAGATGAACTAGGGTTTGAGAGGAGATGGTGCTGGTGAAGATGTTGATGGAAATTGACCCCCTCTCGATGAGAGGATCGATGGTGATGACGATGGCGACGATTTCCCCCTCTCGGAGGGATGTTTCCCCGGCAGAACAGCTCTGCCAGAGCCCTAGATTGGTTCTGCCCAGGTTCCGCCTCGAGACGGCGACGCTTCGTCCCGAAAGCTTCCTTCTTATTTTTTCGAGGTCAAAACACACCATATAGCCAAAGATGGGCACCGGAGGCCTGGCAAGGGGCCCACAAGGTCGGGAGCGCGCCCTCCACCCTTGTGGCTGGCTGGTGGCCACCCTCTGGTTCTTTCTTCGCCCAATATTTTTTATATATTCCAAAAATAAGCTCCGTGAAGTTTCAGGACTTTTGGAGTTGTGCAAAATAGGTCTCTAATATTTGTTCCTTTTCCAGTCCAGAATTCCAGCTGCCAGCATTCTCCCTCTTCATGTAAACCTTATAAAATAAGAGAGAATAGGCATAAGTATTGTGATATAATGTGTAATAACAGCCCATAATGCAATAAATATCGATATAAAAGCATGATGCAAAATGGACGTATCAACACCCCCAAGCTTCAACCTCGCTTGTCCTCAAGCGAAAGCCGATATCGACAAATATGTCCACATGTTTAGAGATAGAGGTGTCGATAAAAATAAAATACGGACATGAGGGCATCATGATCATCTTTAGAACAACAACATATATTGTCATATAATTTCTTATGCCAAAGTAACAATTTGTTCACAAAGTAAAGTATGAATCAGAACTTTATTGAAAACTAATAAACTATGATCTCAGTCATTGGGGCACTTGCAATTTATCATAAATCAGAAAGAGTCAATATAAGAGCTTTTGAGCAAGTCCACATACTCAACTATCATTTAGTCTTTCACAATTACTAACACTCATGCGATACTTATGGGTTCAAAGCTTCAGCCGGACACAGAGAAAGATAGGCGCTTATAGTTTCGCCTCCCAACCTTTTACCTCAAGGGTAATGTCAACAATAATACTTTATGAAAACCTACATCCGAGGGGATATATATATCCGGATGTCTCCAACATATAGTGCTTGCCAAAGAAAAAGTATAAAAAGGAAAGGTGATGATCACCATGACTCTTATATAAGGGTAGAAGATAAAAGTAAAAGATAGGCCCTTCGCAAAGAGAAGCAGAGGTTGTCATGCGCTTTTATGGTTGGATGCACAAAATCTTAATGCAAAAGAACGTCACTTTATGTTGCCGCTTGTGATAAGGACCTTGATTATGCAGTCCGTCGCTTTTTATTTCTTCCATATCACAAGTTCATACAAAGCTAGTTTTCTTCACACTAATAGATCATACATATTTAGAGAGCAATTTTTATTGCTTGCACCGATGACAACTTACTTGAAGGATATCTTACTCAATCCATAGGTAGGTATGGTGGACTCTCATGGCAAAACTGGGTTTAGGGATGTTTGGAAGCACAAGTAGTATCTCTACTTGGTGCAAAGAATTTGGCTAGCATGAGAGGGAAAGGCAAGCCCAACATGTTGGATGATCCATGACAATATAACTTCTATCCGGATATAAGAAAACATAACCTATCATGTTGTCTTCCTTGTCCAACATCAACTTTTTGGCATGTTCTTTTTGGCATGTCATACTTTAATGAGTGCTCACAATTACAAAAGATGTCCAAGATAGTATATTTTCATGTGAAGCCTCTCTTTCTTTAGTACTTCCTATTAATTGCAACAATGACCAAAACTATGTTTGTCAACCCTCAACAACTTTTATTCATCATACTCTTTATATGTGAAGTCATTACTCTCCATAAGATCAATATATGAACCTTTTTTTCTTTTTATTCTTTCTTTTATTTAACTCCCTCAAGATCATAGCAAGAAAGCAAAGCCCTTATCTCAAAACTACTCTTTATTATATATCTCAAGGACTCGATTACATAGATAGGGATCAAAGCAAAAACTCAAAGCTAGATCATACTAAAACTTTATTCTACTAGATCAAGATATAACCAAAAGGATCGAACTAAGAAAAATCATAAAGACAGAGGTGTGATGGTGATACGATACCGGGGCACCTCCCCCAAACTTGGCAGTTGCCAAGGGGAGTGCCCGTACCCATGTATTTAGATCTCTTTCTTCGGAGGTGGTGATGAAGGAGTTGTTGCATTCTTGTTCTCTAGCTTGCGTCTGAGGCTAAAATTTTCCTCCCTCAAATCCTCATTCTTGAGCTCGAGTTTCATAATCTTTTTGCATAATACCACCTTGCTGTACTGCGAAAAACGAGGTGGGATAGATTGGAGCTGAGGGAGGCTTGACTTCTTGAACTCCACATGCATATCGCCAGGTTGAGGTAGTGGATCGTCCTCTTCATCGGAGCTTGTCTCCTCCTTCCCCTTTGGATCATAGTCTTCTTCTTCCTTCGTGGTCCAACCATAATGTTCCACACACCATATACCTTTGGGTTTGTGGTATAATCAGCCATGTAGCTTGATACGTCTCCAACGTATCTATAATTTATGAAGTATTCATGCCATATTTACAACAATTTTATATGGTTTTGGTATGATTTGCATGGAGCTAACCCGGATTGATGATGTTTTTAGCAGAACTACCGTGGTGTTGTTTTTTGTGCAGAAATGAAAGTTCTCCAAATGAGCTAAAAAAATTAACATTTTTTGGAACAAAAGAGACCCCCAAAGCTTCATGAAAGGACCAGAAGGTGAAGGAGTAGGGCACAAGACACTGGGGCGCGGCTGGGCCCTTGCCCGTGCCCCGGTGGGTTGTGCTCACCTCGAGGCCCATCTTCGCGTGAAACCAACACCAAAAAATCCTATAAATAGAGAAACCATCAGGGGTAACCCTAGATCAGAAGTTCCGCCGCCGCAAGCCTCTGTAGCCACGAAAAACCAATCTAGACCCCGTTCCGGCACCCTGCCGGAGGGGGAAATCATCACCAGTGGCCATCTTCATCATCTCGGCGGCCACCATGATGAGGAGGGAGTAGTCCACCCTCGGGGCTGAGGGTTTGTACAAGTAGCTATGTGTTTAATCTCTCTCTCTCTCTCTCTCATGTTCTTGAGATGGCACGATCTTGATGTATCGTGGGCTTTGTTAATATAACTGGATCATATGGTGTTTCTCCCTCTCTATCTTGTTGTGATGAATTGAGTTTTTCCTTTGAGATTTCGTTTTATCAGATTGAATACTTTTATGGATTTGAGAGCACTTGATATATGTATTGCATATGAATACCCGTGGTGACAATGGGGTATTATATTGATTCACTTGAGATATGTTTGGGCACTGAACTTGCGGATTCCCAAGGTGACATTGGGGCAATCTATGCATAGGAGTTGATGCATGTTCTCGTCTTTTGTTTCTCCGGTAGAAATCTTGGGGCACTCTTTGAGGTTCTTTGTGTTGGGTTGAGTATTATGAATCTGAATTTGTTTTGGTGTTATTTTAGTACGAACTCTTGATAGATCGATCAGAAGGAATAACCTAGTGTTATTTTAGTACGAAGTCTTGGATAGATCGATCGAAAAGAATAGCTACAAACAATTTCTTCTTATGTTCTCTGCTATATAAGAACTTGGAGTGATTCTTCGTCGCACTTTGAGGGATGGTTATATGATCCAATTAGCTTAGCATTGTAGAGAGATTGCACTAGCGAAAGTACGGACCCTAGGCCTCATTTTCAAGCATTGCAATACCATTTGTGCTCCGTTTTATCAATTGGTACCTTGCTGTTTTTATTGTTCTTATTACAAAAATCAATATCTACTGTCCATATTACACTTGTATCACCATCTCTTCACCGAACTAGTGCACCTATACAAATTACCATTGTATTTGGTGTGTTGGGGACACAAGAGACTTTTTATTATTTGGTTGCAGGGTTGTTTGAGAGAGACCATCTTCACCCTACGCCTCCCACAGATTGATAAACCTTAGGTCATCCACTTGAGGGAAAATTGCTACTGTCCTACAAAACTCTGCGCTTGGAGGCCCAACACGTGTCTACAAGAATAAAGTTGCGTAGTAGACATCAAGCTCTTTTCTGGCGCCGTTGCCAGGGAGGTGAGTGCTTGAAGGTATATCTTTAGATCTTGCAATTGAATCTTTTAGTTTCTTGTTTTATCACTAGTTTGGTTTATAAGAGAAAACTACAAAAAATGGAATTGAGGTTGCATCATATTATTCATCTTTATAATGTATTTCGTGAAAATGATGGAAAGGAAAATTGTGCTCAATTTATAGAAGAAGAATTCAATAGAATGTTTGGTATAAATGATGAGCATGATTGCAATGTTGTTAGTATGAATTCTTTGAATATCCATGATGCTAATGATATGCAAAGCCATAAGCTTTGGGATGCTATGTTTGATGAAGATGATATTTTTAGTCCCCCAAGATTTGATGTGCAAACTTGTTATAATGATTGCATGCCTCCTATTTATGATGATTATAATGATGAAAGTGGATTTGGAGGTGTCATGACTTTATTTGGTGACGAATCCACTACTTTGGAAGAGGTTTCAAGTGACTATGATAAAAAAGTTGCTCTTTGTGATGATTATGGTGATGACATGTATGCTTTAAATAATAATGATAACCATGAAACTTGTCATCATGCTTTTAATTTTCACTCTCATGATAGTTATTTTGTTGAGTTTGCTCCCACTACTATTGATGAGAAGAAATTGGCCTATGTGGAGAGTAATAAGTTTTCTATGCTTTTGTGTCATGAAAAGAATGCTTTATGTGATGGTTATATTGTTGAATTTCTTCACGATGCTACTGAAAATTATCATGAGGGAGGAACTTACGCTTGTAGGAATTGCAATAATATCAAGTTTCCTCTCTATGTGTTGAAAGCTTTGAAGTTGCACTTGTTTTGCCTTCCTATGCTAGTTGATTCTTGTTCCCGTAAATTGTTTGCTCACAAAATACCGATGCATAGGAAGTGGGTTAGGCTTAAATGTGCTTGCCATGTGATTCATGATGCTCTTTTTCATGTTTCGATTACTATTTTTATGCGAGCATCATTGAAATCATCATGCCTAGCTAAAACGCATTAAAAAAAGCGCTTGTTGGGAGACGACCCAACATTTACCCCTACCGCTTTTGTGTGTTAACATGATTAAGCTACTGTAGTAATCATTTTCTATAGCTTTTTTTCAACAAAGTGCCAAGTAAAGCCTTTGGGATAGCGTGGATGATAGTTGACTTGATTCTGTCCAAAAACGGAACCTTTTGTGCTCAGTCCAGGAATTTTGCAAATTCACTGGAACGTGATTTTGATCTGAATTTTTTAAACGTGATAGATATACAAATACTCTATGTTTTCCTATTTTTCAGAATTTTTGGAGTAGCATAAGTATGGTTGGAGTACAGACTACTTCAGACTATTATGTTTTTTACAGGTTCTGTTTTCAATGCATAGTTTGCTTGTTTCCTAGTTTCTGTGGCTTATATTGCTCAATATAAATTGTGGAAATGATATGGTAAAGTAGGCATTGTGTGGAAACAATTATGAATCTTGTCTTTGACAGTACCAAAGTGAAATGGTTTGCTCTTTATCATACTAACCTATCTCATGAAGTTCCGTTAAGTTTTGTGTGATTGAAGTTTTCCAGTTTTGGGTGAGATGTTTGTATGAGGAGAATAAGGAGTGACGAGACCCTAAGCTTGGGGATTCCCAAGGCACCCCAATGTAATATTCAAGGAAGATCCAAGCAACTAAGCTTGGGGATGCCCCGGAAGGCATCCCCTCTTTCGTCTCCAACATTATCGGTAACCTCACTTGGAGCTACATTTTTATTCGTCACATGATATGTGTTTTGCTTGGAGCGTAATTTTCTTTTGTTAGGATTTGCTTGTTGTTATTTAGAATAATGTTTTGCATCTTCCTTTTCAATAAAAATGTCAAGGATAGCCTTTACCATGCTTATTTTGCAAGTCTACATGTTGTTGTTTCAAAACAGAAAGTTTATCGCTGTTGCAAAACTTCCCGAGAAAAGTCAGAATGTGATATTGAAACTTTTTGCAAAACAATCTCTGATAAACTTTCTACATTGTGGTAATCTCTGATGAAATTCCAATTTCAATCGTTTGTAGTTCCATGATCCAATATCATCCAATAGCCTATACCATGAAAATGCCTTTCCCTTCAAAGATAAAGGGAAGAACTTCTTCTTGACAACATCCTCGGGCATAGCTGCAAGCTTAAATAATCCACAAACTTCATCCACATAGATTAGGTGCATATCGCGATGTAATGTTCCATCTCCTGCATAAGGATTAGCTAGCAATTTCTCTATCATACCCGAAGGAATTTCATAATAAATATTTTCAGTAGGTGCCGTAGGTTGAGGAGCAACTCTTTGTTCTTCCGGTCGAGGTGAAGATACCTCGAACAAGCCCCTCAAAGGATAATTTTCCATAGTAACACGTGACAGTAAATTTCAGCACACTATATAAATGTTTCCTTACCAAATTCCACTTACCAAAGGTACTGCACTCCCCAACAACGGCGCCAGAAAAGATTCTTGATGACCCACAAGTATAGGGGATCTATCGTAGTCCTTTCGATAAGTAAGAGTGTCGAACCCAATGAGGAGCAGAAGGAAATGACAATTGGTTTTCAGCAAGGTATTCTCTACAAGCACTGAAATTATCGGTAACAGATAGTTTTGTGATAAGATAATTCGTAACGGGTAACAAGTAAATAAAGTAACTAAGGTGCAACAAGGTGTCCCAATCCTTTTTGTATCAAAGGACAAGCCTAGACGTACTCTTAAATAAAGCAAAGCACTCCGGAGGACACATGGGAATTGTTGTCAAGTTAGTTTTCATCATGCTCATATGATTCACGTTCGTTACTTTAATAATTTGATATGTGGGTGGACCGGTGCTTGGGTGCTGCCCTTCCTTGGACAAGCCTCCCACTTATGATTAACCCCTCTCACAAGCATCCGCAACTACAAAAGAAGTATTACGGTAAACCTAACCATAGCATGAAACATATGGACCCAAATCAGCCCCTTACGAAGCAACACATAAACTAGGGTTTAAGCTTCTGTCACTCTAGCAACCCATCATCTAATTATTACTTCCCAATGCCTTCTTATAGGCCCAACTAATGGTGAAGTGTCATGTAGTCGATGTTCACATAACACCACTAGAGGAGAGACAACATACATCTCATCGAAATATCGAACGAATACCAAATTCACATGATTACTTATAACATGACTTCTCCCATGTCCTCAGGAACAAACGTAACTACTCACAAAGCATATTTATGACCAAGATCAGAGGATTATTAATTATCATTAAGGATCTGAAAATATAATCTTCCACCGGATAAACCAACTAGCATCGACTACAAGGAGTAATCAACACTACTAGCAACTCACAGGTACCAATCTGAGGTTTTGGGACCAAGATCGAATACAAGAGATGAACTAGGGTTTGAGAGGAGATGGTGCTGGTGAAGATGTTGATGGAGATTGACCCCCTCTTGATGAGAGGATCGATGGTGATGACGATGGTGACGATTTCCCCCTCCCGGAGGGATGTTTCCCCGGCAGAACAGCTCTGCCGGAGCCCTAGATTGGTTATGCCCAGGTTCCGCCTCGAGATGGCGGCGCTTCATCCCAAAAGCTTCCTTCTTATTTTTTCCATGTCAAAACACACCATATAGACAAAGATGGGCACCGAAGGCCTGCCAGGGGGCCCACAAGGTCGGGGGCGCGCCCAGGAGGTAGGGCGCGCCCTCCACCCTTGCGGCTGGCTGGTGGCCCCCTCTGGTTCTTTCTTTGCCCAATATTTTTTATATTCCAAAAATAAGCTTCATGAAGTTTCAGGAATTTTGGAGTTGTGCAGAATAGGTCTCTAATATTTGTTCCTTTTCTAGTCCAGAATTCCAGCTGTCGGCATTCTCCCTCTTCATGTAAACCTTATAAAATAAGAGAGAATAGGCATAATATTGTGATATAATGTGTAATAACAGCCCATAATGCAATAAATATCGATATAAAAGCATGATGCAAAATGGACGTATCAAGGTTCAAGTTGGATAGCCAAGATGATGCAATCAGACAAGCTTGCACCCATGTTTTCAAGTCTGCTTTGCGACAGTATCGGTATAACTTGAGGAAACCTCACTTTGAAGGCAAGGCTAACAGTGAACTTTCCCAAACATCTCCAGTGGAAAATATATCGGATGAAGACTGGATAGGCCTTGTTAAACACTGGTCAGATCCAAAGTATTAGGTGCGTTATATGTATGTGATCAGATCACATGTTGAACTCCTATTTACGCCTGTGGCTCACAAATCTATCTTCTTGTAGGTGAACTGTTCAAAGAATAAGGCCAACCGTATGAAAGTGAAATTCCAACAGACGACAGGATCTCGTAGCTATATTGCACACTGCGAGGCTCTTGTAATTAGCTGTTGTTTCACTCTTTTCGCTGTACTATATTATCAAATCTATATTGACTTACTCCAAATGCAGAGGAAAGCCCGCAAGGACCAAAAAGTACCTGAACCAAATGATGTGGAAATCTTCAAGGACTGTCACACCAGCAAGACGAAGGGCATGACTACACCAGTCAAAGCCGCTGTTGTAAGTCCGTAATCCTCATGCCTTTTAACTACTACTTACTCTGACTTGTGCATTGAACTGCATGGTTTGCAGCTAATGTCTATTACTCTTTTCAATTTTATACACAATTGTCTTAGTGTATCATTGCACCTTACAAGGTTTAAAAGAGAGGAGTGATGTTCCTTTGATCTTGATCTGTAATCTAGTTCCGTGCTGGACTTGCCCACACGATGTTACAATTGCATGTTTGTCTGTTCTCAGTTGTTTTGTGATATGAATGATGTCATACTATGCTTATCGTATTATAAATTTTGTCTCTTTATCCTTAGTTGTCAATACAATGTGAAGAAATAGACAATACATTAGCCATGGTACATGGTCATATGTTTGGAACCTGGTTTTATTATGTACTTTGCAGTAAAATACAGCTAATATTTTACATGGGTTCACCAGAATAAGTTCTGTATATAGACCAAATCTATTTTGTTTGGTTTTGCGGCCTCCTTAATATCTTCTGTTCTGGTACTACTAATGTAAAAACTCAACTTTCAGCAAGCTATGGAAAAAATGGTGGAACCGCCACCTTCTGAAGGTGACGAGGCAACTATAACCGCAATGTCACCTCTTGCTGCAGTGGGTCAGTACCTGTCCACTAACAGTGCCAAAAGCACGTTCCTGCATAATACTGGGTTGGTTGTTAAGGCAATCTCGTCCAAACTGCCTCATGATCAAGATATGCAAGATCAAAACAATGTTATATCTGCGCTCCAGACACAAGTCCATTCCCTACCAGAGATCCTTTGTGAAACAAGGACAGGCATTGTTCGATGTCGTCAAGATATGCATGGTTTTGAAACCAGACTATCAGACATTTACTATGTTGTTCAGGAGCCTAGGAGAAATGAAGGCGAAGGTTATGGTGCTCCATCGGGCAATACAACATGAAAGCGTAACAGTCAGGTCAAATGAACTAAGCTTCTGAACTTCTGGTGGTGCATTTATCTGCCAGACTGTTAACTTTTATGCCAACCTTCGTTTTGTTTTATGGTTGTAATTTGTCTTGTTGCGATACAAAATTTGTTCTTAATGTGCAGCCACCGGCTGAAGAAAACAGCAAGCCATTTTTGTATAGTGTAGGGTGTTCCCTATATTTGCACTGGTGGCGGACTTTGATGCCCAGTGGATGTAATCTATGCAATCGTCTTAATAGCCTAGCGTTAGTTTGAGGCTTATTTATTTCCTAGTCTTCTTTTTCCCTGGTTTGCTAGTGGCCGCAACAACCATGGGCCATACGGACCGTGGTAACCTTGACCCTGCTACAGGCCGTAGGATCCATGGGCCTCCTATGGGCCATCGGATAAATGGGCCTCCAACGGGCCGTAGAATCGGTGGGCCTCGGACCGTCGGATAAATGGGTCCACATGGGTTGTAAACGGGCGTAATTGGTATCAGGCCAACCCGGTAACGGGCCGTTAACAGGCCGGAAGACAGCAAAGGCTTAATTCTGTCACATGAATAACGGGTCGTTAATGGGCCAAAATATAGGATGGGCTGGAAACGGCGCAACGGGTTAACATGCCACAAACGGGCGATTCTAGCCACGGGCCGAATTTGGCCCATTAGTGGAACAGGCTAGTAACGGGCCAAAAGTAATCGAGGGCCGGAAAGGAGGCCAAGAACGTATGGCCGTCAGTAGGCCGAAAGCTAACATGGGCTGGAAACGGCCCATGTTAATCATGGGCCGTTAATGGGTACAAAGAAATTTACTCTACATTATGGGCTAGAGTCACCATGGTCCACTAAAGGGCCTAAAGATACGAAATGCTTCATATGGGCCGAAAGATGTCGTGGGCCATACATGGGCCAAAAGTAAAACGGGCTGGTGTTATATTCGACGGCCCAGATGACACTGTTGGGCCGATTTCCAGAAGGCCCTAACGGGCCATGAGTTACCGGGCCGTAAAATAGGCTATTTGCGAACAGACCGTTAACAGGCTTTTAATGGGCCGGCCCGCTAACTTTTGACCAAGTCAAACGGGCCGGCCTTTGTAAGCTAAATGGGCCAGTGGTGGGCCGTCGCACGTGTTGACATATCATATGCGCCTATCTGACCCAATGATGAGGTGCCACGTGTTTCCTTCGGCCAATGAGAATTTTACACGTGGAAAATAGCCATTGGTTCGGGCTGTTAATGGGTTATCGGATCCAAAACTGGACCCAATAGCTTAACGGCAACCCGTTACGGTGGATGCCACGTGTCGGTTACCCTTGATGAAAGCACTTCCATGACGCATCATTTATCGTCATGGAAGTGAACACTTCCGTGATGATAATTTTGGTATTGCCATGGAACACTTCTACGACAGCACAGGTATGACTATCTTGATTCTGTCATAAAATCGTCATGGATGTACATACATGACAGAAAAGGTGACCTACTGTGACAAACACGTATCATCACAGAAGTGTATTTTTTTGTAGTGAAGCTTCAAGAGGAGATTGATGCATTTGAAGAAGATCCTAAGGCCTTGGTCAAGTGGGTTCCCAAGACTACATCAAGTTCTACTTCATCAAGTACGAATACAACTCCAAAGATTCCCATCAAGATGATGTGGATCCCAAAGAAGAAGAACTAGAAAGTTCTTGAGGGTGACTCCGCCAACATACTCCACTCATATTCATTTTGGCAAGGACAAGTGCAATCAACTTCCACATCTTGCACCAGTTCAAGGAGTCACAAACCCTCTTGTCGGTAAGACAAGGGACAAGGTAACCTAATGCTTTCATGGACAACATCATGTGTGTATTTCACTCTATGTCTATGGATATCCTTGTGCGTTCCTTGTGGGACTAACCCATGTAGGTATTGAAAGTGCAACTCACTCCAATGGATTGCTCCAAATGATCTACATTAATATTGAGCATCTACATCTTCAACACCTACATGAAGTCATCATCGACAAAACCCAAGGTTAGTTCATCCCTCTTAGAGGGGATATCACATCTAGGGGGAGCTTTGCTCTAAGAATTGAGCTAAAGCAACTCTAATGGTGTGAACACAACAATGCTTTATGTAAAAGTGGAAACCCCACTTGTGCTTAAACGATGAGTATGGCCTACGATCAAATGTTCTCATTTGACTCCTTAGTCAATATACTCATATACAGATGACCTAGTCATCGCCAATTGCAGGATAGATGCTAGAGTGTTGGTGCATGCTTTGCCACATATTTATTTGATATCTTATTGTGTGAGCATGTTGGTTGCATATTTTTCCCATTCAAGGACATCCATTTGTTGCTTTGTTTGTTTGGTTTTTATTTTTGCCGGATGTACAAGAATGCCTAAGAACTCCCTCTAGCTATCTATGCTTTTCTCGTCTCAAACTCTATTCATGCTACATCACAAAGTTTGATCAAGTCGATTTTGGACCCTCTGGGTGAGGAGCACTCGGAGCCAGCGATCTGTCAAGGGCTTAACTTCCAAAACCTCTCAATGACATCTCAGTCTGACTGATTCATTCTCTCCGGTCTCATCGAATTCATTGGGTTGATCTAGGTTTTCACCTCAGTGCAACCGATTAGAACAGTTCGGTCTCACCGAGTTGCAGCAACCGCTTGCGATTCTGCATCTCGGTGCCATCGAGTCGTTCCACTCGGTCACACCGACAGTGACTGGGTATATATATCCGTGGGTTGAAATTTGGAAATTTCTCCAAACTCTTCGCCCGCGCCTCCCAGCTTTGTCGCCCCCTTGGTCTCCGGATCATCGCCGTTGTCGCCAGCGACCTCCTGCCGCTGGTCTCCGCCGCCGTCAAAGGGATTCTCCTCCGCCGTTGTTGCTGTAGCGAGTTCATCGCCAAGTTAGGGTATGAACTTGACCCCTTTGTGTTTTCCATAACTCTGATTCCTGCACAAAGGTCAATGCCATGATTCTTGCCATGTTTGAGATCCTTCGATCCAACCAGAACATCCTCTAGATTAGATTTGATCCAAAAACTTAGGGTTAGGTTTCCGCCGAACTCATCTCGGACCGACCGAGTTGGAGAATTCGGTCTCACCGATTTGGCCCAGGCCATTGCACATGTACTACTCGGTCTGACCGAAGTGTACAAATCAGTATGACCTGATGACCCAAGTATAGGGGATCAATTGCAACTCTTTTCGATAAGTAAGAGTGTCGAACCCAACTAGGAGCAGAAGGAATTGACAAGTAGTTTTCAGTAAGGTAGTGTCTGCAAGTGCTGAAATTGTAAGTAGCGGAGTAGTTTGATAGCAAGATAATTTGTAACGAGCAAGTAACGCTAGTAGTAACAAAAGTGCAGCAAGATAGCCCAATCCTTTTTAGGCAAAGGACAGGCCAAAACGGTCTCTTATGATAAGCAAAGCGTTCTTGAGGGTACACGGGAATTTCATCTTGTCACTTTCATCATGTGGTTCGATTTGTGTTCGCTACTTTGATAATTTGATATGTGGGTGGACCGGTGCTTAGGTGCTGTTCTTACTTGAACAAACCTCCTACTTATGATTAACCCTCCCGCAAACATCCGCAACTACGAGAAAAGTATTAAGTATAAATTCTAACCATAGCATTAAACTTTGGGGTCCAATCGGTCCCTTACGGAATAGCGCATAAACTGGGGTTTAAGTTTCTGTCACTCTCGCAACCCACCATCTAATTGCTACTCCACAATGCATTCCCTTAGGCCCGAATATGGTGAAGTGTCATGTAGTCGACGTTCACATGACACCACTAAGGGAATCACAACATACATACTATCAAAATATCAAACACCTATCAAGTTCACATGATTACTTACAACATGATTTCTCCCGTGACCTCAAGAACAAGTAACTACTCACAAATGATAAACATGTTCATGATCAGAGGAGTATTAAATAGCATATTGGATCTGAACATATAATCTTCCACCAAATAAACCATATAGTAATCAACTAGAAGATGTAATCAACACTACTAGTCACCCACAAGCACCAATCCATAGTTCCGGTAACAAGATTGAATACAAGAGATGAACTAGGATTTGAGATCAGATGGTGCTGTTGAAGATGTTGATGGAGATTGCCCTCCCCAATATGGGAAAGTTATTGGTGATGACGATGATGATGATTTCACCCTCCGGGAGGGAAGTTCCCCCGGTGGAATCGCTCCGCCGGAGGGCAAAAGTGCTCCAGCCCAAGTTCCGCCTTGAGGCAGCGGCGCTTCGTCCCGAAAGTCCTCTCCTTATTTTTCTAGGTCAAAATGACTTTTATACCATAAGATGGGCACCGGAGGTGGGCCGAGGTGGCCACAACCCCCAGGGCGCGCCAGGGGGGCCTAGCGCTCCCAGGTGGGTTGTGCTCACCTGGTGGCCCCCCTCTGGTGGTTATTCGCTCCAATAATTCTTAAATATTCCATAAAAAATCCCTGTGAAGTTTCAGCTTGTTTGGAGTTGTGCATAATAGGCGGCCTAACGTAGCTTTTCTAGGTCCAGATTTCGAGCTGCCGAAATTCTCCCTCTTGGTGTGTGCCTTGCAAATTATGAGAGAAAAAGCATTATTATGGATAAAAACATTATAAATAACAGTAAGAAAACATGATGCAAAATGGACGTATCAACTCCCCCAAGCTTAGACATCGCTTGTCCTCAAGCGAAAAGCAAAATCGAAAAACAAGTCCAGATGCTTTGAGAGAGAGGTGTCGATAAAAACAAAATACGGACATAGAAGCATCATGTTGATTATTATAACAGCAACAAAATTAAACATATGACTTTTATCATAGAACTTTTATCATATACTTCTCATGAGTAAGTAATAGTTCATCACAGAATCAAAGTATAAGGCAAAAACTCTATTAGAAACAAAGAAACTATGTTCTCAGTCAACTTTGCAACTACAATCCATCATCTTTTTAGTAAGGGTCATGTATCAGAGCCTTTAGGCAAGTCCACATACTCAACCATCATATAGTCTTCTATGATTGCCAACACTCACCTCATACCCATGAGCAAAACGTTTCAACCGGACACATAGAAAGATAGGGGCTTATAGTTTCGCCACCCAACATACTCACCTCAAGGGTGATGTCAACAATAATAACTCATGCTATCTATATTCAACTGTACATATGTGGCTAGATCTTTCCTCACCACAGGATGCTTGCCAAAGGAGAAAATAAAAGGAATATAAAGAAAACTTTGACTCTTTGCATAAAAGTAAATACATAAAAGTAAAAGATAGGCCCTTCGCAGAGGGAAGCAAAGGTTGCCATGCACTTATTTGTTTGTATGCTCAATCCCTTAGTGCAAGAGAACGTCACGTTGTACTGCCCCTTAAGATGACAACCTTTATTATGCAGCCTATCGCTTTTATTCTTTGTCCTCCAAGTTTGTACAATGCTCAATTTTCTCTTACACTAAATGATCCCACACTTTTAGAAGCAATTTTTATTGCCCTTTTGCACCGATGACAACTTACCTGAGGGATCTTGCTCAATCTCTAGGTAGGTATGGTGGACACTTGAAAATAAGATTTGGGTTTAAGGGTTTTTGGATGCACAAGTAGTATCTCTACTTAGTGCGGAATTTTTGGCTAGCAAAGATAGGGGGCAAGCATCACATGTTAAAGGATCTATGACAATATGACTTATATGTGAATATAAACAAACATAAACCATTAAGTTGTCTTCCTTGTCCAACGTCAACAATTTTGGCATATAATATTTTGATGAGGGCTCACAATCACAAAAGATTTCTAGGATAGTATATTTATATGTGAATCTTCTCTTCCCTTATTAATTCTTTCATGAGTTGCATCATTGACTAATTAATGCTATGTTTGTCAACCTCTAATAAAATTTTCTACCTATACTTTTCCTTATGTGGTGCCATCACCTACCATAGGATTAGTATATGATCTTAATGATTTATTTCCTTTCTCTTTTTCCTTCTTTATTTCTTTTCTTTATTTGCAACATGAAAGTAAAGAAAGCAAAAACTCACACTAAACTTTATTACCTAACTTGCACACGATTACAAGGATAGATCACTAAGCAATTCTCAAAGAAGAAAGGATCGAACTAAACTTTATTCATCTAATGCAAAATATTGAACTAAAATAACTAAAAGCAATAAGATAGTAGGATGATACGATACCGGGGCACCACCCCCAAGCTTGGCGGAAGCCAAGGGGAGTGCCCATACCCGATACTCAGTTCTCCTTTGGTGGTGAAGAAGATGATGGTGATGAGGGAGAGATCTTGCCCACGGATTTCCATGGCAGTGGTGGTGGTGACAAAGTGCGGGTTTTCCCTTTTGCTTCATCCAGCTTTTGACGGAGAGTAAAATTCTCCATCGTCAACTCACAAATATCTATCTCGAGCTTTATTATCCTCTTACATAACGCCTCCATGCTCTCGTTCTTGAACCGGGAAGGAACTGATTCATCATCTTCTTCTTCGGAGGTCCAGCTATGTTGCCCCTCATCCCCATAGGACTTGGGGTTTGTGATGAGATCAGAAACATAGCTCTCACCCTCAGAGTCTTGGGAGGACATATTTTCAGATCTACGCAGAAAACAACAAGAAAAGAGAACAGAAGATTTCTCCGTGATACGGTGGTTAACAGGTTCGGGAAGTATATATAGATTTTTTTTATCTTGGAGAACAAGCATATGGGAGAAAAACAGAGTACGGAAGGTGTCCCAGGTGGGCACAACCCACCTGGGCGCACCTGCCCCCCAGGGTACGCTTCCTGGAAGTTTCTTTATTCCCAAAATTCTTAAATATTCCAAAACTGATAAAAAAATATTTTTGCAGATTTTTCAGAGTCCGTTTACTTACCGTATCACGTACCTCCTTATTTTCACGATTCTGGAGTGCTCCGGAAGGACTCTTTTATGTGCTCTTCCGGTGTCAAAGTTTGGATAATATTACTTTCAACATTAATGGGCGTACCTGAGATATAATGCTTTATTCGTTGCCCATTGACAACCTTCGGGCTAGTACCTTCGAAATTATTTATTTTGATGGCTCCAGACCGGTAAACCTCCTCGATGACATATGGGCCTTCCCACTTTGAGAGGAGTTTTTCCGCAAAGAATCTGAAACGAGAGTTGTACAAAAGAACATATTCTCCGACTTTAAACTCACGCTTTTGAATTCTTTTATCATGCCATCTTTTAACTTTTTCTTTAAATAATTTTGCATTTTCATAAGCTTGGGTTCTCCATTCATCTAATGAGCTAATATCAAATAACCTCTTTTCACTAGCAGGTTTGAAATCATAGTTGAGCTCTTTGATTGCCCAAAATGCTTTATGTTCTAACTCAAGAGGCAAATGACAAGGATTTTTATATGCTGTTCTATAAGCCCAAAGTGCATCATCTAATTTCTTAGACCAATTCTTCCTGGACCTATTGACAGTCTTTTGCAAAATTAATTTTATTTCTCTATTGCTAAGTTCAACTTGACCACTAGACTGAGGACGATAGGGTGATGCAATTCTATGGTTAACATCATACTTGGCAAGCATCTTACGGAAAGCACCATGAATAAAGTGTAAACCACCATCAGTCATTAAATATCTAGGGACTCCAAACCTTGGGAAAATAACTTCCTTAAGCATTTTAATAGAGGTGTTGTGATCAGCACTACTAGTTGGAATAGCTTCTACCCATTTAGTAACATAATCAACAACAACCAAAATATGTGTGTACCCATTAGAGGAAGGAAAAGGTCCCATGTAATCAAATGCCCAAACATCAAATGGTTCAACAGCAAGTGAATAATTCATAGGCATTTCTTGACGCTTACCGATATTACCTATTCTTTGACATTCATCACAAGATGAGACAAACTTACGGGCATCCTTGAAGAGAGTAGGCTAATAAAATCCACACTTCAATACCGTATGAGCACTTCTATCTCCAGCATGATGCCCTCCATAAGCTTCAGAGTGACATTTCCGTAGGATTTGTCCCTGTTCATGCTCAGGTACACAACGTCTAATAATACCATCTACTCCTTCTTTATAAAGATGTGGGTCATCCCAAAAGTAATGTCTTAAATCATAGAAGAATTTTTTCTTTTGTTGGTATGTAAAGCTAGGTGGTAAATATTTAGCAACAATGTAGTTAGCATAATCAGCATACCAAGGAGTACTATGAGAAACATTTATTGCAGCTAACTGCTCATCAGGAAAACTATCATCAATAGGTAGTGGGTCATCAAGCACATTTTTAAGCCTAGACAAATTATCAGCTACTGGGTTCTCAGCTCCTTTTCTATCAATGATATGTAAATCAAATTCTTGCAACAAGAGAACCCATCGAATAAGTCTAGGTTTAGCATCTTTCTTTTCCATAAGATATTTAATAGCAGCATGGTCTGTGTGAACAGTTACTTTTGAATCAATAATATATGGTCTAAATTTGTCACAAGCAAACACTTCTGCTAAGAATTCTTTTTCAGTAGTAGCATAGTTTCTTTGAGCACTGTCCATAGTTTTACTAGCATAGTGAATAACATTCAATTTCTTATCAAATCTTTGTCCTAGAACAACACCAACAACATAATCACTAGCATCACACAAAATTTCAAAAGGCAAGTTCCAATCAGGTGGTTGAACAATAGGTGCAGAAATTAAGGCTTTCTTGAGTGTTTTAAAGGCTTCTAAACAATCATCATCAAAAACAAAGGGAATATCCTTCTGTAAGAGACTAGTAAGAGGCCTAGAAATTTTAGAAAAGTCTTTGATAAATCTCCTATAGAAACCAGGATGACCTAGGAAACTACGAATACCTTTTATATCTTTAGGACATGGCATTTTCTCAATTGCATCAACCTTAGCTTGTTCCACTTCAATACCTCTTTCAGAAATTTTATGACCCAAGACAATGCCTTCATTAACCATAAAGTGGCACTTCTCCCAATTCAAGACAAGATTTGTTTGTTCACATCTCTGCAAAACTCGCTCAAGATTGCTTAAACAATCATCAAAAGACTTCCCATAAACAGAAAAGTCATCCATGAAAACCTCAACAATCTTTTCACAAAAGTCAGAGAATATAGCAGTCATACATCTTTGAAAGGTAGCAGGTGCATTACATAAACCAAAAGGCATACGTCTACAAGCATAGGTTCCAAAGGGACAAGTAAAAGTGGTATTTTCTTGATCAGGTTGAGAAACAGGTATTTGTGAAAAGCCTGAATGTCCATCAAGGAAGCAAAAGTGTGTGTGCTTAGATAATATTTCAAGCATTTGATCAATAAAGGCAAAGGGTAATGATCTTTTCTCGTTGCTTTATTTAATTTTCTAAAAGCAATTACCATTCTATAGCCTGTAACAATTCTTTGTGGAATAAGTTCATTCTTATCATTAGGAACAACAGTAATACCTCCTTTCTTAGGAACACAATGAACATGACTTACCCATCTACTATCACCTATAGGATAGATTATACATGCTTCCAGAAGTTTTAAGATTTCCGTTATTACCACTTCCTTCATTTTCGGATTTAACCGACGTTGGTGATCAACAACGGGTTTAGCATCAGGTTCCATATTAATTTTGTGCTGACATAGAGTGGGACTAATGCCCTTTAAATCATCAAGAGTATATCCAATAGTAGCCCGGTGCTTCCTTAAAACTTTCAATAATCTTTCTTCTTCATGTTCTGAAAGGTTATCACTTATAATAACAGGATATATCTTCTTTTCATCAAGATAAGCATATTTCAAAGTGTCTGGAAATTGTTTTAATTCAAACACAGGATCACCTTTAGGTGGAGGAGGACCTCCTAGAGTTTCAATAGGCAAATTGTGTTTAAGCAGAGGACGTTCAAAGAAAATCTTATCTATTTCATTTCTTTCATGCATATGGAAATCATTTTCATGGTCTAGCAAATATTGTTCTAAATGATCAGTAGGTGGAACAACAATAGAAGCAAGACCAATTTATTCATCCTTACTAGGCAATTCTTTTTCATGAAGATTTCTACTAAACTTGGAAAAATTAAACTCATGAGATTCATCACCAAAACTAACACCAACAGTTTGTTTCTTACAGTCTATCTTAGCATTAATAGTATTCAAGAAAGGTCTACGAAAGATAATGGGACAAAAGTCATCTTGTGGGGAACCAAGAACAAGAAAATCAGTAGGGTATTTTATTTTCCCACAGAAGACTTCAACATCTCTAACAATCCCAACTGGTGATATGGTGTCTCTATTAGCAACTTTAATAGTAACATCTATGTCTTCTAACTCTGCAGGTGCTATGTCTTTCACAATTTCTTGATAAAGAGTGTAAGGAATAGCACTCACACTAGCCCCATGTCACATAAACCATGATAACAATGATCTCCTATTTTAACTGAGATAACTGGCATGCCAACAATAGGTCTATGTTTATCCTTTTTATCAGGTTTGGAAATTCTAGCAGCTTCTTCATAGAAGTAAATAACATGCCCATCTATATCTTCTTCTAAGAGATCTTTAACCATAGCAATGCTAGGTTCTACTTTAATTTGTTCATCAGGTTTGGGTGTTCTAATATAGCTTTTGTTAACCACAGTTGAAACTTTAGCATGTTCCTTTATCCTAATAGGGAAAGGTGGTTTCTCAATATAAGCAGAAGGAACAACTGGATCAACATTATAAAGTATAGTTTCTTCTTTAACTTGTACCTGTTCTTTAATTTCTTCTTTAATATGTTCAACTACTTTTACTTCAATGGGAGGATGATATTTAAACCACTTCTCTTTAGGGAGTTCAACATGAGTAGAAAATGATTCACAAAAGGAGGCTACTATCTCAGAGTCAAGTCCATATTTAGTCCTAAACTTTGAAAAAATGTCGGTATCCATAAAAGATTTAACACAATCATATTTAATTTTAATACCTGACTCTTTACCTTCATCGAGTTCCCAATCTTCAGAGTTGCATTTAATTCTTTCCAAAAGATCCCACCGGAATTCAATAGTCTTCTTCACAAAAGAACCCGCACAAGAAGTATCAAGGATGGTTTGATTACTACGAGAAAGTCGAGCATAAAAGTTCTGAATAATAATTTCTCTTGAGAGCTCATGATTGGGGCATGAATATAACATTGACTTAAGCCTCCCCCAAGCTAGAGCGATACTTTCTCCTTCACGAGGCCAAAAATTATAAATATAATTCCGATCACGATGAACTAGATGCATAGGATAATTTTTTTGGTGGAACTCCAATTTCAAACGATTCCAATTCCATGATCCAATATCATTGCATAGCCTATACCATTCCAATGCTTTTCCCTTCAAAGATAAAGGGAAAACCTTTTTCATAACTTGATCCCTGGGTAAACCGGCAAGCTAAAATAATCCACAAATTTGTTCCACATATATCAAGTGCATATCAGGATGTTCGGTTCCATCTCCTGCATAAGGATTAGCTAGCAGTTGTTCTATCATACCTGAAGGAATTTCATATTCAATATTTTCAGTAGGTGCAGTAGGCTGAGGGGTAGCCAATTGTGGTTCCGGACGAGGTGAAGATACCCTGAACAAACCCCTCAAAGGATTGTTTTCCGTAGTAACAAGTGACATTAAATTTCAGCACACTATATAAATGTTTCCTTACAAAATTCCACTTACCAAAAGCGCTTCGCTCCCCGGCAACGGTGCCAGAAAATAGCCCTGATGACCCACAAGTATGGGGTATCAATTGTAGCTCTTTTCGATAAATAAGAGTGTCAAACCCAACGAGGAGCCGAAGGAAATGCCAAGTAGTTTTCAGTAAGGTAGTGTCTACAAGTGCTGAAATTATAAGTAGCGGAGTAGTTTGATAGCAAGATAATTTGTAACGAGCAAGTAACGATAGTAGTAACAAAAGTGCAGCAAGATAGCCCAATCCTTTTTAGGCAAAGGACAGGCCAAAACAGTCTCTTATGATAAGCAAAGCGTTCTTAAGGGTACACGGGAATTGCATCTAGTCACTTTCATCATGTTGGTTCGATTTGTGTTCGCTACTTTGATAACTTGATATGTGGGTGGACCGGTGCTTAGGTGTTGTTCTTACTTGAACAAACCTCCTACTTATGATTAACCCTCCCGCAAGCATCCGCAACTGCGAGAAAAGTATTAAGAATAAATTCTAACCATAGCATTAAACTTTGGGGTCCAATCGGTCCCTTACGGAATAGCGCATAAACTAGGGTTTAAGTTTCTGTCACTCTCGCAACCCACCATCTAATTGCTACTACACAATGCATTCCCTTAGGCCCAAATATGGTGAAGTGTCATGTAGTCAACGTTCACATGACACCACTAAGGGAATCACAACATACATACTATCCAAATATCGAACACATATCAAGTTCACATGATTACTTGCAACATGATATCTCCCGTGACCTCAAGAACAAAAGTAACTACTCACAAATGATAAACATGCTCATGATCACAGGAGTATTAAATAGCATATTGGATCTGAACATAGAATCTCCCACCAAATAAATCATATAGTAATCAACACTACTAGTCACCCACAAGCACCAATCTATAGTTCCGGTAACAAGATTGAATACAAGAGATGAACTAGGATTTGAGATGAGATGGTGCTGTTGAAGATGTTGATGGAGATTGCCCTCCCCAAGATGGGAGAGTTGTTGGTGATGATGATGACGATGATTTCCCTCTCCGGGAGGGAAGTTCCCCCGGCGGAATCGCTCCACCGGAGGGCAAAAGTGCTCCTGCCCAAGTTCCGTCTTGAGGCGGCGGTGCTTCGTCCCGAAAGTCCTCTCCTTATTTTTTCTAGGTCAAAATGACTTTTATACCAGAAGATGGGCACTAGAGGTGGGCTGAGGTGGACACAACCCCCCAGGGCGCGCCAGGGGGCTGGCGCGCCCAGGTGTGTTGTGCCCACCTGGTGGCCCCCCTCTGGTGGTTATTCGCTCCAATAATTCTTAAATATTCCATAAAAAATCCCCGTGAAGTTTCAGCTTGTTTGGAGTTGTGCAGACTAGGTGGCCTGACGTAGCTTTTCCAGGTCCAGATTTTCAGCTGTCGGAATTCTCCCTCTTGGTGTGTGCCTTGCAAATTATGAGAGAAAAGGCATTACAATTACTCTAAAAAGCATTATTATGGATAAAAACATTACAAATAGCAGTAAGAAAACATGATGCAAAATGGACGTATCATGACCGAGTTTACTTTCTTAGTGAAACCCTAGCATCTCGGGGTCACCGAACTGTGTCTCAGTCTGACCGATTTCACGGGTTTAGACTGTAAAGCTACTTCGGTGTCACCGAGTTTGTCATATCAGTAGCTCCGAAATGCCTTCTACAGAAAAATAAAATTAAGTTTTTGAGTCATTCCTTTTGCCAAAATAGCTGTACTTTGTGATGGTCATCTACTCTATCTCTACCTATCTATTCACAGGGTCAGTGTCAGCCATGTCAGACAACAGTGACAGCCAAAAAAAGTTAGAGGAGCACCATAATCTCAGTGAGGGCACTAGCCCCTCCAACAACAGTTATGATGAGGGTAGCAGAAGGACCCCAAGCAACCTGCCTAAGGCTGCAACTAGGCAGAGGAAGAAGAGGAACTCAGATTCAGAAGATGAAGATATTGTGGTTGATGAGGAGGTCACTTCCAAGAAGAAGGTGATCAAGAAGGAGCAAGTTGTTGTTGCTGGCATTAAGCCAGGGATGCACAAGAAGGCCCCTCCCAAGAGAGTGCCCATGTCCAAAGCCAGGGCCTTGAAGTCAACAGAAGAAGAGGCTGCTGGAGGCAAGAAAAGAAAGGAAAGTGTCAAGAAGACCATGGCCAGAGTTATTGGAAAGCCTTCCATGATGAAGGAATCAAATGAAGATGAAGAGGATGAAGAAGATGCTGCACCAGCTCCCAAATCTCAGAAATTGATGGGAGATGCTATCAAGTCTGGGGCTGCACCATCTAAGCCCAAGACTGCTCCCAAGCAATCCTCACAAGCTCAAGCTCCAAAGCCAACAACACCCAAGAGACCCACAAGAAATATCTCAGCTGTAGAGAAGAACAAGGCCCCAGTGCCTGAGGTTCAAGAAGAGGAAGAGCCCCAAGTGCTCAGAAAGCTCAAGCCAAAGATACCAGACCATGATGACAACCATCCTATTGCTGAAAACATGAAATTGAGGAAAAATGCAGGTCTCAGACTATGGAGGCAGACAGACCCATATGCTACAAGGAGAAGGATTGTTGTGGATTACAGGTTTCACACCAAGGAGCAGCAGGACTTCTATGAGACAATTCTGTTGGACAAGAAGCCCATAGTCAGTGACATGAGATGGGTTGACCGGTAGTTCATTGATGACAATGCAGATTACTTTCCTGGAGTTCATGAGAGCTTCAGAAGAATGGAGTGGACACATTTGTTGGTCAGAAATTGACTAAATGGAATGATGAGATGGTGATGCAATTCTATTCCACTGCCCATTTCTACCCAGATGGCAAGATAGTCTGGATGACTGAAGGTACAAGGTACCAATCCTCCATTGCTGAGTGGGCTGAGCTGATCAATGCTCCTGCAGAAGCTGAAGAGGACATAGATGTCTATGCAAAGCCCAGGAAAGGCCACAACTCCATGGCACACATGTAGAAGGAGATACCTGATGATGCCTTGGATACTCACAAATTTGGCTCCATCTACTATCTGTTGTCAGGGTTGCCAACTATCAACACCATATTGAGGCATACTCTTTTGCCCACGTCTGGAGATGACAGGATGATCAGAGGTCACTCAATCAACTTTCTACACATGTTTGATGTGCCAGAGAAGTCCAAGGTGATTACCTTGATTGTTGAAACAATCAAAAGGACTGCAGCAGATCATAAGAGGTCATGTGGATATGCCCCACACATTCAGAGGCTCATCAACTCCAAGATGGGCACAGGCACATATCTGCTAGACAGAGAGCACCTTCCCCTGAGGCCAGACCTTGAGGACAATGTAGTTGTCATGGATGCTTCACATCCTACATCTGTAGAGGCTCGGGAGAAGAGAGAGAAAACAAAGGCAGCAAAGACTTCCAAGATGCCAGATGACTCAGCTGTAAACCTCAAGACCAAGCAGGACCAGCTCGGCTATCTGCTTGAAGCAATAGTGAGAATTGAGAAAGGGCTAGCCACCCTGACTCAAAATCAAGAAAGTCTTGAGAGGATCATTGAAACAAAATCTTATGATCTTGACTTGAAGGTCACGGAGATTCAAACCATAGTTGAGCAACTTCAAGAAGAAGCAGAGGACGGGAGAGGAAGAGCTACCACAGAGGCATTTCAGAGAGTGCCTAGAGCACATAGGTCTGCAGCTGTGCCAGTCAGTGACACGAGAGCTACCACTTCAGCACCTGCAACCACTGCCCCAGTTGCCCCTCTAGTTGCAACCCCTCTAGTTCCTCAGACATCAGCAAAAGTTTTTGCAGATGCTGTCCTCTCCACGCCATCTTCGCACACCAGAGCTCTCGGGAATCGTGCTTAGAGTACCGCATAGCACTATGCATTTTAAGCTTTTTGGTAACTTGTTGCCAAAGGGGGACAAAGTGTATAGATCATAGGCCGAGAGAGAGAGAGAGTTTTGCTTTTGTTTCCCTCTCTTGCTACTTGCTTTTGTTAGTTTGGTTGCTACATTATTTGTGCTTGTGTGTGAGATACTCTTATGATCATGTGATTGATCATATTATGCTTTAATGCGTGATTGAATGATGATATCTTATTACTTGTGTATGATCAATCACGTTTCCCTTGGTGACGAGTGCGTGCTATTTATATTCTATCATTTTGAGCGCTCCACCAAGATGTATGTGACATGGAAGAGTAACCCATGATCCTAATCGATTGTGCATTTGCATTCAAAAGCAAATTTTGAATAATGCACAAATTTAGGGGGAGCTCTTGCTTATCACATACTTCTCAAAGCGACGATATATCTCATTCCTATTATCATTTGTCGAAGCTTTGATCTATATGTTGTCATCAATTACCAAAAAGGGGGAGATTGAAAGTGCAATTAATCCCTGGGTGGTTTTGGTAATTCATAACAACATATAGCTCATTTAACTAATATCCATTCAAGTTGATTATTTCAGAAAGTTCAATGATTGGCATGGCATGGACTAGAGATGTGGGCCCCTCAAAATGCGAAGGACAAATATGCTCAAGACTCTTCATTTCTATTTTTTGTGATCCAAGATCACATTGAGTCCATAGGAAAAGCCAATACTATTAAAGGGGATGAGGTGTTGCTTAATGGTCTACTTGCTCAAAATGCTTAGTGATATGCTCCAAAGCCCTGAACCCTAGCACATCGGTCCCACCGAGTTGATCATGTCGGTCCCACCGAGAATCCTAATGTTCACATTTTGAACTGAATCGGTCTCACCAATTTCACCTATTAGGTCTGACCGAGTTGGGTCAAATGTGTGTAACGGTTAGATTTTGTGTGGAGGCTATATATACCCCTCCACCCCCTTCTCTATTCACGGGAGATCCATCAGAACGTGCCTACACTTCCACTACTCATTTTTTGAGAGAGAACCACCTACTCATGTGTTGAAACTTAGACATTCCAATCCAACCACAAGAATCTTGATCTCTAGCCTTCCCCAAGTTGCTTTCCACTCAAATCATCTTTCCACCATAGCCAAATCTGTGTGAGAGAGTTGAGTGTTGGGGAGACTATCATTTGAAGCATAAGAGCAAGGAGTTCATCATCAACACACCATCTATTACCTTTTGGAGAGTGGTGTCTCCAAGATTGGTTAGGTATCACTTGGAAGCCTCCGTCAAAGATTGTGGAGTTGAACCAACGAGTTTGAAAGGGCAAGGAGATCGCCTACTTCGTGAAGATCTACCCAAGTGAGGCAAGTCCTTCGTGGGCGATGGCCATGGTGGGATACACAAGGTTGCTTCTTCGTGGACCCTTCATGGGTGGAGCCTGATAACCCACAAGTATAGGGGATCGTCTGTAGCCTTCTTCGATAAATAAGAGTGTAGAACCCAACGAGGAGCTAAAGGTAGAACAAATATTTCCTCAAGTTCTATCGACCACCCATACAACTCTGCGCACACTTGACATTTGCTTTAGAGAAAACAAGTATGAAACTATTTGGCAAGAATAAATCTACGAGTACTTTGCGAGAATAAAAACTAAGAATAGATTGCAAGGTAATAAAAGTGGATAGCTTTTGTGAACAAGAAAGTCATTTGTCCCTAGGCAATCGATAACAAGTACCGGTAATCATTCTTGTAATTTTATATGAGGGAGAGGCATGAGCTAACATACTTTCTCTACTTAGATCATATGCACTTATGATTGGACCCCTAGCAAGCATCCGCAACTTCTAAAGATCATTAAGGTCATGAAACCCAACCATAGCATTAAGCATCAAGTCCTCTTTATCCCATACGCAATGACCCACTTACTCGGGTTTAAGCTTCCGTCCCTCTCGCAACCCACCATAAGCGAACCATGAACATATTGCAACACCCTACAGCGGGGGCCCCTCACGTTTGCGCGAGATGGAGGGCACCGTAGGACAGCACCATAAATAAAATATACAATCATACCAACCAAGATCACGATTAACCCACAGGACAAAACGGATCTACTCAAACATCAGAGGATAACCATAGATCATTGGGAAATAATTTATGGAGTTGAGCACCATGTTTAAGAAGAGATTACAGCGGTGAGAAGAGGTGTTACACCGCTGCATAGAGGGGGAGAGAGTTGGTGTTGATGGTAGCAAGATTGTTGATGTAGATTGCCGTCACGATCCTAGCCCCGGCGGCACTCCGGCGCCACCGGGAGAGAGGGGGAGAGAGCCCCCCTCCTTCTTCTTCCTTGGCCTCCCCCTGGATGGGAGGAGAGTTCCCCCTCTGGTCCATGGCCTCCATGGCGGCGGAGGGGCGGGAGCCCCCCGCCCCTCCGAGATTGGGTCTTCCTCTCTGTTCTCTTCTGTTACGCATTCCCCAGATCTGGCCCTTCACCGTTTCTTAAATTCCCGGAGATCCGTAACTCCGATTGCGCTGAAATTTTTACATGATTTTTTCCCATAAATTATCTTTCTTGCGCCAGAAGAAGGGCCCCAACCACCTTACGGGGTGGGGACAAGACACCTGGGCGCGCCAGGGGGTGCCTGGCACGCCCTGGTGGGTTGTGGAGGCCGTGGGCCTCCGTTAGCGTTGATTCCAAGTCCCAAAAATCACATATATTCCAAAATAATTCTCCGTAAATTTTTATCGCGTTTGGTCTTCATTTGATATGGATTTTCTGCAAAACAAAAAACATGTAACAAACATGAACTGGCACTGGGCACTGGATCAATATGTTAGTCCAAATAAATCATATAAAGTGTTGCCGAAAGTTTATAAAAGTTGTATAATATTGGCATGAAATAATAAAAAATTATAGATACGACGGAGACATATCAGCATCCCCAAGCTTAATTCCTACTCGTCCTCGAGTAGGTAAATGATAAAAAATATAATTTTTGATGTGGAATGCTACCTAGCATAAACTTGATCATATGTCTAATCATGGCATGAATATTAAGACATAAGTGATTCAAAGCAATGGTCTATAATTTGACATAAAGACATCAATACTTAGGCATCCCAACAAACAATCATGTCTTTCAAAATGTGAACGCTAAAGAA